>NC_057801.1:44778153-44779100 GCF_018294505.1 Triticum aestivum | reverse complement strand
TTACTTGTCGAAAGGACTATGATAGATCCCCTATACTTGTCGGTCTTCACCCTCCTCCCCATCCATTAGTCTCGGTTGGTGAAACCAACCGGGACTAAAGGTGCCGCTTTAGTCCCGGTCCGAGCCACCAACTGGGACTAAAGGTGAATTTCACCAGGTGAAAGGGCGAGAAGCACATGCCTTTAGTCCCGGTTGGTGGATCGGACCGGGACTAAAGGGGGGCCTTTAATCCCGGTTGGAGCCACCAACCGGGACTAAATGACTAGCACAGCGGTGTCGAATGTTTAGTCCCACCTCGCTAGTTAAGAGGAGCTCAAAGTTGTTTTGTAAACGTGGCTGCGACATGCCTCTCGAACTCCTCTCTAAAGCAGGCGGTACGTGCCTACCTCTTTGGCATGTTGGGCCTGCTAGCCTTGCGGGTCTGCATCCTAGCCCATATGTAGGGTTTCTAGTCGTATGCAGGCCATGGTGGCCTAGTAGGCGGGCAATTTTTTCTTTTTTTGCAGATGTTATGTTTTTTAAAAAAATATGTCATTTTTTGCATATATTATTTTTAGTTATATAATTTTAGTTGCATAAATTTTATACAATTTTAGTTGCATGTATTTTACTTTCATTGATTCTTTATAGTTCATTCCTTTTGCTATTAGAGTTTTACAAAAGCTTCTTATTTTGCTATTAAAGTTTGTAACAAAAAAGACTTTATGAAAATTATTTTTGGGATTAAAGTTTTTAACAAAAAAATACTTTGATAATTTTAGTAGCATAAATTATATATAATTTTAATATTATTTTGATCATAACAAGAGGTTTATAAAAGATTTTTAGTTGATTATTTTTGCTACCGAAGAATATTATAATTTTGTTTTACTTGCTCATAACAAAATATTTTAATTGAATCTTTTTAGTTCATTATTTTTGCTATTAGTTCATTCTTTGAGCTAAAT
>NC_057801.1:44764547-44777736 GCF_018294505.1 Triticum aestivum | reverse complement strand
TTTTTAGCTAAATGACCCTAAAATTGAGAAGCACTACAAATGAACTCTGAAAATGTTGAAACTTGGCATGGTATCATAATTTCACCCACATAGCATGTGCTAAAAAGTTGATAGGGTTACGGAAAAAACTGGATGCACTTTATGTACAAACTAGACAATCTCTTTTGAAGTATCAGGGTTTCGGACGAAAACTCATTTATTACAAGAGATTTCATTTTTTTACTTATTGTAACACCAGACATTTTGTGCGTTCAATATGCACCATTCAAAGTCACACATCATCAATTTTCAACCATTTTCTGACTTCATTTGCTTTTTTTCATGCAATTAATGATTTTTTTGAGCTAAATGATCCTGGA
This sequence comes from Triticum aestivum, assembly GCF_018294505.1. NCBI lineage: Eukaryota > Viridiplantae > Streptophyta > Magnoliopsida > Poales > Poaceae > Triticum > Triticum aestivum. The sequence goes on along the minus strand of NC_057801.1, from coordinate 44,777,377 downwards.
ATTGAGAACCACTACAAATGAACTATGAAAAGGTTGAAACTTGGCATGGTATCATAATTTCACCTACATAGCATGTGCTAAAAAGTTGATAGGGTTACGGCAAAAACCGGATGCACATCGTGTCCAACCGGAACAATCTCTTTTGAAGTATTAGGGTTTCGGACAAAAAACTCATCTATTACAATGGATAACCATGGATAATTTTCACATTTTCTTCACGTGTGTCCCTGGCTTATTGCGATGTAACCATGGATAATATTCATCATTTAGCAAGAAGCTTGTGTCAGCCTTCACTATGAAGGGATGAATTTGATGAAACTTTTCATAATCTTCTGACATGTCTATCTTGTCCTCCACTCCCACGATGTTTCTTTTACCTGAAAGAACTATGTGGCACTTTGGCTCATGGTATGATGTATTCACTTACTTATCTTTTCTTTTTCTCAGTTTGGTAGACATGTCCTTCACATAGAAAACCTGTGCCACATCATTGGCTAGGACTAATGGCTCGCCTGTGTACCCAAGATTATTGAGATCCACTGATGTCATTCCATACTGCGGGTCTACCTGTACCCCGCCTCCTGTCAGATTGACCCGTTTGCACCGAAACTAAGGGACCTTAAATTCACATCCATAGTTCAGTTCCCCTATCTCATCAATATAACCATAATGTGTGTCCTTTACCCTATTGGTGTCTGTTGCATCAAAGCGGACACCACTATTTTTGTTGGTTCTGTTTTTATCTTGGGTGGTTGTGTAAAATGTATGCCCATTTATCTTGTACCCATGGTAAGTCAATATAGTCGAACATGGTGTCGTGGCTAACAAGTACATCTCATCTCCAACAATTTTTTTATACATGAGATGTGTTTACAACCAACCGCCGAAAGTCCCAATGTGTTCACCTGTAATCCAGTCGTCAGATTGCTCCGGGTGTTTGGAGCATAGAATATTCTTCCGTTCATTGATATACGGGCCACCAAGGTAGAATTCTATAGAACTGTGTAGTGTGCTTGCACCCAAGAATGCCCATCCCTACATATTATTCAATCCGCTCCTAGCATGCCTTTTCCACTCAGTCTCCCCTCATACCGCTATTGAGGGACACCAACCGGCTTAAGGTTAGGAATAAAGTCAACACAAAACCCAATGACCTCCTCTGTTTCTTGGACCTTGGAGATGCTTCCTTCTGTCCTAGCACGGTTACGAACATATTTCTTTAAGACTCCCATGAACCTCTCAAAGGGGAACATAGTGTGTAGAAATACAGGACCCGGAATGGCATTCTTGTCGACTAGTGAACTAGGATGTGCGTCATAATATTGAAGAAGGGTGATGGGAACACCATCTCGAAACTGACATGGCGTTGGACCAAATCACTCTATAACCATAGTAGGATTTCTGAATCGATTACCTTCTAAGAAATTGCATTAAGGAATGCACATAGCTTCACAATGGCAATCGAACACTTTCTGGTAGAAGCCGCCTCAATGCAATCGGAAGCAGTTGCGTCATAATCAAGTTGCGGTCATGAGACTTTAGGTTCTGGAATTTTTTTGTCTACCATATTTATTATTCCTTTTATATTCGACGAGAAGCCAGACAGGACCTTGATACTCAGCAGACATTCAAAAAAGATTTCCTTCTCTGCTTTGGTAAGAGTGTAGCTAGCAGGACCTTGATACTGCTTTGGATGCATGCCGTCTTTTTTGTTCACACATTGTTGGTCCTCCCGTGCCTTGATAACCCACAAGTGTAGGGGATCGCAACAGTTTTCGATAAGTAAGAGTTTCGAACCCAACGAGGAGCTAAAGGTAGAATAAATATTCCCTCAAGTTCTATCGACCGCCGATACAACTCTACGCACGCTTGACGTTCGCTTTACCTAGAACAAGTATGAAACTAGAAGTACTTTGTAGGTGTTGTTTGATAGGTTTGCAAGATAATAAAGAGCACGTAAATATAAACTAGGGGCTGTTTAGATAAAGAAGCAATAAAGTAAATATATCGAGTGTGGAAAAGTGGTGGTAGGAGTTGTGGAATTGTCCCTAAGCAATTGACTATGTTACTAGACCGGTAATCACTATTGCAATTCTATTTGAGGGAGAGGCATAAGCTAACATACTTTCTCTACTTGGATCATATGCACTTATGATTGGAACTCTAGCAAGCATCCGCAACTACTAAAGATTCATTAAGGTAAAACCCAACCATAGCATTCACTACAAGAAATCAGTTAATACATGACGGATTTCTGGTGACGTTCCAGGAATCCGTCATGAACCGGCCTAGTACGGCTCCAAAGCTCGCCGAAGCCCGCTTGAGCCCGCCTAACCCAACCCTCATATAAAATCTAACCCTAAGCCTCTCCCTGCCCCATCTCGTTCTCCCTCCGCCGCCGCCCCCATCATCTTCTTCCTCTCCCCGATCTACTCCTTTCGGTCCTCCGCACACCCACCGCTCTGATCGGCTCTCCTACACACCATCGTCCCAATCCCCACCTCCTTATCCCAATCCCCACATCCCCGGCCTCTCCAATCCTTCCAGTTTGATGGCGCCAGCAGCCCAAGTGATGAGATCCACTTCTTGGGCGTGCGCAGATCCAGCATGGGCTCAACCCCCGATGTTGGCCTTGTCGGAGCAGAGCGACCGTGTGCTCGCCAGTCTAGACAATGGCTCACGGGATTCTGGTGTGGCTCCCATCCCTTCTGTTGGCTTCCTCAACACCATGGCCACTACAGCCGTTCGTGGGCAGGGTGGGAAGCCGAAGGCTGGTGCGTGGCCTCCTTCAATAAATTGCTTAAGCTTCGCTACTGCCTTCTCCAAATCTTACGGTATTGTGCGTGCGTGCTGACATAGCGGCGGCCGCGGCTATCAAGGGCTAGGGCGTGTATATGAGTGAGATGTGTGTGCATGTAGTAGCCAATGTGTTGTGTTTGTGGGTTTCCTCTCTGAAACTTTAACAGTGAATTTTCTCTGTATCATTACACTGCAGCGTACCCAGTAGAGATAGAAGGCACATGTTTGTCAACCAGCTGCACTATGCTCTGTGGGCTTCTATCTAGATCTAATTTAGTTTAATTTTCTACCAAGATCTAATTTAGATTAATTTTCTACCAAGATCTAATTCAGTTTAGATTTTTCTAACAGTTTGATGTACCTTTGTTCTCTAAATAAATATAATTAGCTGTTCTATATGCATTCAGTTTAGTTTTCTATCAAAATATAATTCTGTATGAATCAATGTAATCAAGTGGTGAATAATTTCATCAATATAGACATGATTTCTGTTACTGTATTAATATGGCAACATGTTCTTTTTAAAGTTTTCTCCACACACTTCTGTCCATATTGGCAACTGCAGCTCACTGAATACATATTATGAGAATTATGTTTAATCTAAATATAAGAAGAAAATTACATCGGTATAGTGTGGCAGGCCTACAGTTATAATATAGAGATTTAAACCTGTTCATTTTTATACTAATTACATGTAGTCCCGCCATCGTTAGTTGTGCGCCTACTAGTACTAGAACCAATGCCACGTTAGTTCACTCTCCCTCAACCTGGAGGCACACAGCAAGCTAGCAGTTGCCAAAATAGTGAGACACATTTCTTCTTCAACTTATGTGCTCCCTGCCTCCAAGCCTGGTCGCCCTCTGCAATAGTTTTGTCGACAAGTTGTGATGTCTACTGTCTGATCCTAAATCTTTTCCCTGATGTTTTCCCATCTTTTTCTTGATTATGATCTCTGTTTCTTGGGATGCAGGTTTAGGTGGTGTCGTAGTAGCCGTGCCGCTGCATGGCGCACAATAGAGCTCGAGAGGGTGACCGTGATAACTTTGGTGGAGCTGCTCTGTGATGAACCAGGGGTTGGTTCTCTACTACCAGTCCTATCATTTCTCCGTGATGAACCAGGGGTTAGGCATTTTTCACCATGTTGTGATTTTAGACTAATTTGTTTGTGCCCCTTTGATCATGGTGGTGAAATTTATAGTCTCATGCACTTGAATTAGAGTAACCCCGGCCAGCATGCATGTTGTTAAGCGAAATAACCGATACATCATATGCAGTATCTCTTGAGAGAACCATTTGCCACTTAGTTCTATATATTTATTTGTGGCCGTGGCTCGTAGTTATTTTGCATGCCATTTGCATTTTACTTGGCAAGCAATTGTTTTTACTACTGTAAGTGCCTCGGATAAACATTTAGTTTCATGTGTATACTTGTTGCCACATGAAAATTTGAAGCTTATGCCTGCCAAGTCGACGAGTAGTGATTCCGCTTCACTGATATTGTTTGTTAGTAATGTCATTTTCTCGACGGGTTTATGTGGCCTCAACTACTGCAGAGTAGGTGTGTTCTCGGATGTATGTTCTATTATGTTGTCACTTATATGTAAACCTGATTAGACTATCTTTTGACCCACTTTTATTTGGATTAAGTTTCGGCAACCTCGTGTTTATTTTTGTTTTTAAGTATAAACTTTGTTATTCTCATATGTAGGCATGGTAAAATTTAAGAATTTTGGACAACTAAGTAATTTATTTTTGAAGTTTGTTCTAATTCTCTCATTTCTACCGTCTAGTGTCTAATGTTGCTATAAATATGTTAGGTGTGATTAGGTAGCGGGCTTCTTGGTGCATCACAATCCGCCATGACATGATCCTTACCATCAGGAGGGCCGACGACAAGAACTTGAATAACAACCTCAGTAGTATCTTGTGTTCTATCGTTGTAAATTGGATTATACTGGTTCCTAGTGTTGTTCTGTGATATTTTGTGAATATATTCTGTAAATTATCATTACATGGAGGATTTTGTAAGCTGGTGCGGTGTAGATACCAATGGATGGCTGCATATTGAATATCCGTGTAATATATGATCATACTTTGGAAATACTTTGCCTTGGCTCAGAGTTGGTATTACGATTTGTGTAATGCATTGTACTGGTTCAAAATTGGTGTGGTAGATATGTGCTGGATGAAATTTAAATTCTGCCTACATCCATGATGATTTCTGTGATGAAAATTGGTGTCCATGTAGGTAGCCACGTCATTCCAATAGGGTGATGAAAAATCCTACGTGGTGTTGGTTCTGTGACAGTTCGTTCCGTCATGAATGGTTGGGCCTAGTTTGGGTTGGCCGGGCTTCGGGCAGATCCATGACGATCATGAGTATGGGGTGCGGCTAAGAGGGGGGGAGGAGTCCATCCTCCCCAAGGCACCTCGGAGGTGCCTTCCCCTTTTAGGACTCTCCCCTTTTTCCTATATCTTGGCGCATGGGCCTCTAGGGGCTGGTGCCCTTGGCCCATGTAGGCCAAGGCGCACCCCCTACAGCCCATGTGACCCCTGGGGCAGGTGGCCCCACCCGGTGGGCCCCCGGGACCCTTCCGGTGGTCCCGGTACAATACCGATGACCCCGAAACTTGTCCCGATGGCCGAAACAGGACTTCCTATATATAAACTTTACCTCCGGACCATTCCAGAACTCCTCGTGACGTCCGGGATCTCATCCGGGACTCCGAACAACATTCGGTAACCACATACAAGCTTCCTTTATAACCCTAGCGTCATCGAACCTTAAGTGTGTAGACCCTACGGGTTCGGGAGACATGTAGTCATGACCGAGATGTTCTCCGGTCAATAACCAACAGCGGGATCTGGATACCCATGTTGGCTCCCACATGTTCCACGATGATCTCATCGGATGAACCATGATGTCAAGGACTCAATCGATCCCGTATACAATTCCCTTTGTCTAGCGGTATTTTACTTGCCCGAGATTCGATCGTCGGTATACCGATACCTTGTTCAATCTCGTTACCGGCAAGTCTCTTTACTCGTTCCGTAACACATCATCCCGTGATCAACCCCTTGGTCACATTGTGCACATTATGATGATGTCCTACCGAGTGGGCCCAGAGATACCTCTCCGTTTACACGGAGTGACAAAATCCCAATCTCGATTCGTGCCAACCCAACAGACACTTTCAGAGATACCCGTAGTGTACCTTTATAGCCACCCAGTTACATTGTGACGTTTGGCACACCCAAAGCACTCCTACGGTATCCGGGAGTTGCACAATCTCATGGTCTAAGGAAATGATACTTGACATTAGAAAAGCTTTAGCATACGAACTACATGATCTTGTGCTAGGCTTAGGATTGGGTCTTGTCCATCACATCATTCTCCTAATGATGTGATCCCGTTATCAACGACATCCAATGTCCATGGTCAGGAAACCGTAACCATCTATTGATTAACGAGCTAGTCAACTAGAGGCTTACTAGGGACATGGTGTTGTCTATGTATCCACACATGTATCTGAGTTTCCTATCAATACAATTCTAGCATGGATAATAAACGATTATCATGAACAAGGAAATATAATAATAATCAATTTATTATTGCCTCTAGGGCATATTTCCAACACTATCATGACTCTAATATCACCATATTTATATCGCAAAACTGTTGCAAGGAATCAACCATATCATATTCAGTGATCTATAAGTTTATGTATGATTTTATGACTAACCATGTGAATGACCAATTCCTGTCATCTCTCTAAATAGATATAAGTGAAGCAAGAGAGTTTAATTCTTTCTACAAAATATATGCACACACTCTAACAAATATAAATGAAGCAGAAGAGCATTCTACAAATGGCGGTTCTCTATGTGAAGAGAAACATGCAATCCAAACTTCAAATGATATAAGTGAAGCACATGAAGCATTCTATAAACCCATACTCAAAAGATTTAAGTGAAGTGCAATGAGCATTCTATAAATCAACCAAGTACTATCTCATACCAGCATGGTGCATAAAAGAAAAGTGAAAACTAAATGCGAAAGATGCTCCAAGGTTGCACATATCACATGAACGAAACAAATTCGAAAACATACCGATACTTGTTGAAGAAAGAGGGGATGCTTTCTGGGGCATCCCCAAGCTTAGACGCTTGAGTCTCCTTGAATATTTACTTGGGGTGCCTTGGGCATCCCCAATCTTGAGCTCTTGCCTCTCTTCCTTTTCCTCATATCAAAACCTCCTCGATTAGACACTTCATCCACACAAAACTTCAACAGAAAACTCGGTAAGATCTGTTAGTATAATAAAGCAAATCAATACTCTAAGTACTGTTGCAAACCAATTCATATTTTGTTTTTGCATTGTGTATACTGTAATATAACTTTTCCATGGCTTAATCCACTAATATAAATTGATAGTTTCATCAAAACAGGCAAACTATGCATCAAAAACAGAATCTGTCAAAAACATAATAGTCTGTAGCAATCTGAACAATCACGATACTTCTGTTATCCCAAAAATTCTACCAAAATTAGGAAACATAAACAAGTTATACAGCAAGACAGTGCAAAAGGAATCAGAACCAATTGACGTTCCAGTTAAAAATGTAAAATCGCCTACAGCCAAAGTTTCTGTCCTGCACCGTACAAACCAACAAGCACTGTAAACATCCTAAAGGCAAACCTTGGCACATTATTTTTATAACACAATGGAATTGTACAAGGGGATAATTATTTTTTATGAAAAGTTTCTGTAATCAAGATTCACAAAGTTTCCGTGAGAATGAACAAAGTTCAAGGAGCTCTGCCACTTCAACAATGCTTGTCTTTCTCACTTTCACTTTCCTTTTTGAAAAGTTTTTAGGTCCCCCTCTTTATTTTTTTGTTTTTAAACTATATAAAAGCACTCAACAGAAACAAATGACTCTCTAAAACTTCCGGATTGTCTCCCTGGCAGCACTTTCTTTAAAGTCATTAAGCTAGGCATATAGTGCTCAACTAATGGATCCACCCGGATCCCAAGGTATATCGAAGCCAATTTTAATTAACAATGATTTGTAATTTAATAGTGAGCACAAAGTAACAGATATCAAGAAATGAAGAAGTCTAACTCTCTTTCTATGCATCGGCATGTCATAAAAGAACAATTCATGCACACCAAGTAAAGGTCAATGCATAGTATAAACAGTTTCTTGCAATTTTATCGTATGGGAAACATAGAGAGGTGGAGATGTAGTTCCTCTCTCATAATAATTGCAAGTAGGAGCAGCAAGCACATGCATATTATATCTATCAAAATCATCACGTGCAACGGTAAAAGGCAACCCATCAATATAATCCTTAATAAGCACAAACTTCTCCGATATAGTGTAGTTGGGAGAATTCAAAAAGATAATAGGACTATCATGCCACTAGTAGAAAAGGGGGCATTTGTCCCAGTTTGTAAGGGCCTTTGGTCCTGGTTCGTGAACCGGGACTAATGGGTCGTTACTAATACCTCCCCCCTTTAGTCCCGGTTCAAACACGAACCGGGACAGATGGTCCTCCACGTGGCCGTTGCGCCGAGCCCAGGCAGGGGGGCCTTTGGTCCCGGTTGGTGGCACCAACCGGGACCAAAAGGCATCGACGCGTCAGCATTCCAGTGGCTGGGGTTTTTGTTTTTTTGAAAGGGGGGGTGGGGGTTTTGGGGGGTTAATTTAGGTGTTTCATATATTGCGTTATCTAGCTAATTAATAGAGAGAAGTGTCCTCTCTTATGTCCGTGCTTGGTCGACGCTACGTACTATATACATATATCCCTCGACACGCTAGCTAGTAAGAAAATGAAGGGAACCATTGAGTACAGAAGTTCGTCATGCATACCGAGAGAAACGATCGATCGACCTCTCCTTCTCCGACAGATTGGTCGAACAACAAGTTTTCGTATCATGTATCCGACGCTACTGGCTACATACATGTACAATATGTAAGATCTCTCAATTACAGTCCCCTAGCAATTGAAATCAACTTCCGCATGGTATTCTCCGGCTTTGTTGATGATGTGGTCAAGAAAGAATCCCGCCAATTCCTCTTGAATTGCTTTCATGTGATCTGGTTCTAGGAGTTCATTCCGCATCTGCCATGTCTAATTTGAAGAAGGGGGTTAATTAATACATATATATGAATGAAACTCAACAGAAATGATGGTGTAATAAAATTAAATTGTGAATATTATTGCTTACGCACTTCATATTGTCTTTGAGAGTAGCCCCGCTTGTTTTCAAAGTCGCGGTGTGGATGAACTCGCACACGTAGTATCCACAGAAATCATTCCCTTGTTCCTACCACAAGCACTTTACGAGAAATAGAGGTCAATCAAACTGATAATGAAGAATTATAAATGGCATTGATGAAAGTATAGCTATAGAATCAACGGGAGATGCGCGCAACTAGCTAGCCAGTAGTACTTACTTTCGGGTATGTATATCGCAGCTCCTTCGACAGTCCTGGAGCTTTAGCGGTGAACTGTTTCCAAACCCTGCAAGACAAAGAAAATAATTATTATTACTTGAGATATCAGAAAATGAACAAAAAGTTGCCGATATGGTGCGATAATGATCGATTGAACTTACTTGCTGAGCATTTCAGTCATGTCCGCATAGGTTTTGGGATCTTTCCGTCTCTAGTCTAAGACGGTTACTAGTCCACGCTCAAGCTTAATCTCCAGAAGAATATAGTGGTACCTGCGCAAGCATGCATAACTCATCAATTACATTACTATAACCTCGCTCGAGTAATAAGGGAAACCAAATATGCACACCACAATAACACTCACTTGCCGTTGTAAGGAAAGAGTATGGTATCTTTGTTTTGATTTTTGATCAACGATTGTAGCAAGTTGTCCTCGGCCTCTTTGACGTGCTTTTCAACCAGAAATACATCTATGATATTTGTGTTAATGAACCCAATATCATAAATTTCTTGTTTTTTGCACTCGACGATCTTCAATCTGCATAATATATTGAGGATAATTAATTATAAATACATGCAATGAAAGAGACGAGCTATATATAGAGACTTAATGACATAAATAGTACTTACAGGCAGTAGCAAAAGACCGTTAATTTATCGAGGGCCTTTTGATTGAAGAACTCGAAGAACTCCTCAAATGGAACATGCAACAGACCATTTCCAACGAGGTCGTGCTCCTCTTTAATTCTCAGATACAAAGTATTCGTCCCCCCAGACTCTCTGCAGGTTTTCATGTACCAAGTATGGAATCTTCGCATCATCGTTGTTAGAGATTTTTCATCTTTGACGAGAGGCTTCCCGTACTCGTATCTGTGTTCCTCCACCTCCATGAAATCAGGAAGTGCATTGTCAGGCAGGTAATCTTGTAGATTGTCATAACCGGCCACCATCCCCGGAACATTAGCGACGATGTTGGCGCTAGACACATTGAGCGGGGGCACGATTGGTTTGCTTTTTCGCCGAGCTGGTCAATTTTTTTTTTTTGCAGTTGCTCGTTCTCTTGCTCTTTGATGTCTGACAGTACTTCCCGACCGTTCCGCTTGGAGATATGTCTGTTCAGTAATGCTCTCATAGTTGGTTCTCGGCGGAGACTTTGCCGGTTTCCTCAGGGCATCGAGAGTGCGCATTGCTTTCACCGGATCTACCTTCTCCTCCGGAGGTGGATGTCTCTTTGCTTTCACCCCTTCAAAGAACTCCTTCACGTGGGTCCGCACGATCGTATCGATTTCCTCCTCGGTCCTCTCATACGGTAACTTCTCTAGAGTCTTGAGAGATGGACCGTATCTGTATTGCCTCCCGCCTCTGGTTGTGCTGCTAGACGCTGGAGCAGACGGAGCGGCTGCGGCGTCTGTCTTCTTTCGTGCTTGCTTACGAGGCGGAGGAGAAGGACTACGATGCACCGGAGCAGCCGGGGCGGCGGCGGGTCTCTTCCGACCTTGCTGGCGAGGCAGGGAAGGACGAGGCTGCTGGCTGCTCGGGAGCGCGGGCGCAGGCAGAGAAGGAAGCGGAGTGCTGCCACACGCCAGAGAAGGAGGCGGAGTGCTGCCACGCATGCCCTGATCGTCACTCGCCGGAGGAGGAGGCGGTGGAGGAGGCGGAGTGCCTTGACTCGCCGGAGGAGGAGGAGGCGGAGGCGTCCAGTTCGGAAGGTTGATGAGCTCCTTCCGCCATAGGCATTGAGTCTTCAGAGCAGAACCCAGCCTAGTCTCCCCTTCACCGGTAGGGTGGTCAAGCAGGAGGTCCTCAAATCCCTCCGTTATTTCATCCACCATCACCTTAGCATATCCTTCTGGAATCAGCTGGCAGTGATAAGTTGTACCGGGTCCACTAGGATAAACAGAGCCAACAACCTCCTTGACCTTCAAATTCATCCATCGCGCCATAATGTGGCAATTTTGAGACTCCGTGATAGCATCCACAGGATAGCTGGTAGGAGGCGCCAAGACATGCTCCGGCTAAAGCAGCTCGGTGGAAGCCATGCTGCTTCTCCGCTGAGATGGCGGGGTAGCTTCGGGGGAAGCTTCGGCAGGTCGTTTCCTGCGATCTGCTGCTTCTCGTTCCTCTAGCCCCATTACCCTTTCGTGCAGCGCCTGCAGTTGGCCCTGCTTCAGTTTCTTCCTCCTCTCGTGGGTTTTGTAACCCCCTGCATCCGGAAAACCAACCTTCCACGGAATGGAGCCTGGCGTGCCTAGTGTCCGTCCAGGGTGCTCAGGATTCCCGAGGACCATTGTGAGCTCGTCCTTCTCCCTGTCTGGAATGAATGGCCCTCGCTGCGCTGCATCGATATAGTGCCAAAGGTGCTTGACTAGTATTTTCAGTTGCTTGTCCGTCCAATGGCACTTCCCTGATACAGGGTCCAAGGTTCCGCCAGCCCCGAAGAACCAAGTCCGGCAACGGTCTGGCCAGAAAATTGTCTCTGGTTTGATCCCTTTTTCAAGCAGATCATTCTCAGCTTTGGACCACTTAGGCCGGGCTTTGAGGTAGCCACCTGACCCCGTGGGATGGTGAAGCTTCTTCTTTGCAGCATTTAGCTTGTTTGTCGCCGACATCTTCTTACTCTTTTCCGATGTCTTGTGGGCCACAAATGCGGGCCAGTGATCTTTGATCTTCTCATATTTGCCGATGAATTCTGGTGTCTTTTCTTTGTCGACAAACTTGTTCAGCTCTTTCCTCAACCTCTTGAATAGGCTTGTCATCTTCTTAAGAGCACAAGACTTGATTAATTGCTCTTTAACTGGCTTCTCCAGATCCTCCTCTGCCAGTAGGGTAAAATTTGCCTTCAGCTGAGTCCAAAGATCTTCTTTCTGCATATCATTGACATAAGACTCCTCAGGGTCTTCCTCCTTAGGCTTATACCATTGTTGGATGCTGATCGGGATCTTGTCCCTAACAAGAACCCCGCACTGAGTAGAAAATGCGTGCTTTGTCCGGATGGGTTCAATTGGTTCGCCGTCGGGCGCGATTTCTATGATATCAAACTTTTCATCCAAGCTCAACTTTTTCCCCGGGCCTCGTCTCCTTACCAAAGTTGTGCTCGATCCGGAGGGCTAGAAATTATAAGGAAGAAAGATGAGAGTAATTAATATGTGTACATATACCAAAACAATGGATGCATCAATTAACTAGTTAGCACGGGCTTAACTAATATATATATACCTGGCCGGACTGGGTTCGGTCACTGGAGCAGTCAGCACAGTCTCCTTCTTGTACCTCCATTGTGTCATCGGAGCCATCATGAACATAGTCCTCTTCTTGTACCGGCATTAATGGGTCGAAGCCATCATGAACATAGCCCTCTTCTTCACCCAGTCCTTCCAGCTGACCATCGGTGTCAAGGAGAAATGACGCAACTTCATCACTTCAATTATGTCCCCCAACATCGCTTTTGTTTCTTCGTCTCGGGAGTGCTCCATAGTTTCTGCAAATATTTACAACATGTCAATTATTATTCAAACATGGTACAGATGGATATATATATATATATATATATATATATATATATATAT
>NC_057801.1:44750721-44763253 GCF_018294505.1 Triticum aestivum | reverse complement strand
GGTGGTGGGTGGGTGAGGTGGGGAGAGAGAGAGGGGTGGGGTCGGGCCGGGAGAGAGAGGGGAGAGAGAGAGGGGTGGGGCCGGGCTGGGAGAGAGAGGGGAGAGAGAGATGGGTGGGGTCGGGCTGGGAGAGAGGGGAGGAGATTTGTTTTTGAAAATAAGAGAGGGAGGAGATAGTCCCACCTCTTTGCCATCAGCCAGCGGATGGCAAAGGCCCACATCTTTGCCATTAGCCAACGGATGGCAAAGCCCCACCTCTTTGCCATGAGCAAGCTAATGGCAAAGAATCTTTGTCGTCGGCTTGCAGTTGGCAAAGAGGTGCGTCTAGTGGGCCGTTACAACGCCATTATCAATTGGGCCCCACCCACTTCTTTGCCATCTGCCAGTAGACGGAAAAGATTCTTTGCCATCTGCTGGCAGACGGCAAAGAGATGGGTTGATAGGACATTACAACACTAGACCCCACCCACCTCTTTGTCGTCTGCCAGCAGATGGCAAAGATTCTTTGCCATTGGCTGGCAGATGGCAAAGAACTAGCTGATGGCAACCAGGTTCTTTGCCATCTGTCAGTTCTTTGCCGTCTATTTTTTGTAAGCAGATAGCAAAGACGTTCTTTGCCATCCACTGGCAGACGGCAAAGAGCTGACTGATGGCAAATTCCCTGTTTCCAGTAGTGAGATAATATTGATGGGCATGGTATTTATTTCTGCGATGAAGCTACTAGAATTGCTAGACCCGATACTAAAGGTAAACATAGACCTATTGTTGGCATGCTTGTTGTTTCTGTTAAAATAGGAGATCATTGTTATCATGGCTGATGTGAGATATGGGTGCTAGTGCGAGTGCAATACCTCATTCCTTATACAAAGAAATTATGCATGATATTGCACTTGCTGAAATAGAAGGTATTGATGTTACTATTAAGCTTGCCAATAGAGATACTATTTCACCAATCGGGATTGTTAGAGATGTCGAAGTCTTGTGTGGGAAAATTAAATATCCTACTGATTTTCTTATTCTTGGTTCCCCACAAGATGACTTTTGTCCCATTATATTTGGTACACCCTTCTTGAATACTGTTAATGCTAGGATAGACTACGAAAAGGATATTGTTACTATTGGGTTAGGGGATATGTCTCATGATTTTAATTTCTCTAAATTTCTTAGACAACCCCATGATAAAGAATTGCCTAGTAAAGATGAAATTATTGGTCTTGCTTCCATTTCCGTACCTCCTAATGATCCTTTAGAACAATATTTGCTAGACCATGAAAATGATATGTTTATGAATGAAAGAAGGGAAATAGATGAGGTATTCTTTAAACAGGGACCTATTTTGAAACACAACTTACCTGTTGAAATCCTAGGGGATCCTCCTCCACCAAAAGGAGACCCCGTGCTTGAGCTTAAACAATTACTTGATACTCTTAAATATGCTTATCTTGATGAAAAGAAGATATATCATGTTATTATTAGTGCTAACCTTTCAAAGCATGAAGAAGAGAAATTATTGAAACTCTGAAAAAGCACCGTGCTGCTATTGGATACACTCTTGATGATCTTAAGGGCATTAGTCTCACTCTATTCGAGCACAAAATAAAACTAGAGAAAGATGCTAAACTAGTTGTTGATCACCAACGACGGTTAAATTCTAAGATGAAAGAAGTGTTACAAATGAAATAGTAAAGCTTCTGGAGGCAGGTATAATTTATCTTGTTGCTGATAGTCAGTGGGTAAGTCATGTCCATTGTGTCCCTAAGAAGGGAGGATTACTATTGTTCCTAATGATAAGGATGAATTGGTCCCACAAAGAATTGTTACAGGTTATAGAATGGTAATTGATTTCCGCAAATTAAATAAAGCTACTAGAAAAGATCATTACCCTCTACCTTTTATTGAACAAATGCTAGAAGGATTATCCAAAAATACACATTTTTGCTTTCTAGATGGTTATTCTGCTTTCTCTCAAATACCTGTGTCAAAAGAGGATCAGGATAAGACCAATTTTACTTGCCCTTTCGGTACCTTTGCTTATAGATGTATTCCTTTTGGTTTATGTAATGCACCTGCTACTTTTCAAAGATGTATGAATGCTATATTCTCTAACTTTTCTGAAAAGATTGTTGAGGTTTTCATGGATGATTTGTCCGTGTATGGACATTGTTTTGATGATTGCTTAAGAAACCTTGATCGAGTCTTGCAGAGATGCGAAGAAACTAATCTTGTCTTGAATTGGGATAAGTGTCACTTTATGGTTACTGACGGTATTGTGTTGGGGCATCAATTTCTGAAAGAGGTATTGAAGTTGATAAAGCTAAACTTGATGCTATTGAAAAGATGACGTGTCCTAAGGACATCAAAGGTATTGAAGTTGATAAACCTAAAATTTCTAGGCCTCTGACTAATCTCTTGCAAAAAGATGTCCCTTTAGTTTTTGATGATGATTGTGTAGAAGCATTTGAAATACTTAAGAACGCCTTGATTTCTGCACCTATTGTTCAGTCACCTGATTGGAATTTACCCTTTAAAATCATGTGTGCTGCTAGTGATTGTGTTGTAGGTGTTGTTCTAAGACAAAGAATTGATAAGAAATTAAATGTTATCCAATATGCTAGTAAAACTCTAGACAGTGCCCAGAGAAATTATGCTACTACTGAAAAAGAATTTTTAGCAGTTGTTTTTGCTTATGATAAGTTCAGACTGCTCACACTTATCATGCTGCTATTAAATACCTTATGGAAAAAAAGATGCTAAACCTAGACTTATTAGATGGGTTCTCCTGCTACAAGAATTTGATTTGAATATTATTTATAAAAAGGGAGCTGAGAACCCCGTTGAAGACAACTTGTCTAGGTTAGAGAATGTTCTTGATGACCCACTATCTATTGATGATAGCTTTCCTGATAAACAATTAGCTGTCATAAATGCTTCTCATACTGCTCCATGGTATGCTGATTATGCTAACTAGTCGTCAACCCGTGCACTTGCACGAGCTAGCACTTTAATATTAGATACAACAAATTTGTTACAAATTAAAAATGTCAGACAATAATATGAATATTTTGATATGGGTTATTCTTGTCATACATGCATGTTTATCGTTTTAGACGTAGGGTTCAACAATGTGACATTGCTTCAGGCTATTTTGTGATTTGATTGCTTGCGTCCAATTATGTGACAACCCTATCAATATTGTTATTGTGTGATGCCAAACCATATTTTAGTATATTCTCATTACTATAAGAACCATAGATTATTCTGATTTTAAGTTCTTGTCTAAACCAACAAATTCTTAGAGAATTTCTTATATTTTAATATGGATGTCATTTTTTAATATTTTCAATCCATACTGTATACATACCTATATAACATAGATAATCATGTGTTTATATGAAATCTTAGTGGCGCATGATACCTCCAGATTTTCTTGTTACTTCAGTAATTTATATGCATTTAAAGATGCTTTGATAGCTGATTTTCTCTTTTTTCCAAGAACAAAATAAAGACATGCATACATACTATATGTGCAGGTATGTGTTAGTAATTTGCGCCACAACATATTATTATCAGTGTTGGATCGTAGTCTTCTCGGTACATGAATCCAAGAAGAACATATTAGAGGTTGTACTTCATAGTTGGATTTTTTATATCACAAAATAGGGTGAACTTTGATGCCCCGAGGTGGATGGAAAGAGATGCGGTGACACTAACAATGAGGAAGATCAATCGCCGCTTGGGGTTGCAGTCGATCACGCATCATACCTCGCATCACCTATCTTCATGTTCCTTTGCGGTTTGTTGTTGGCCCTGCGGGTGGGAGAGCGAACTTGATGATGATGAGGAGTTGTGTATATCCTTCGGTAAGAGAAATCACCACAACCAACCACGTGTAGGGGAGCAGGATTGAAACGGAGGTGGAGTATGCGGCCATGAAGAGGAACCCGGCCAGATGTTTTTTCTTTTAAAATCGGTCAACAGAAGATTTTATTTATGGAGTTTCACAGGTCATCAGCTGGATTCTGTCTTTTTTTATTCCATTTATCGGTGATGTTCTTTTAAGGACGCTACCTTTTCTGTTTAAGGAACGGACGGATGTTTTTTGAACAACGGTGGATGTATCACATGACATTTTTTGGACGCGACCATTTATGTTTGGCAAGTTTTCTTTTTATTGGATATAAATTTACAATTCAGTGGTCTGATTAGTAAGAAGGCTTGAAAGATCCGGCAATATACAGGAGCCGTGGTTGCCTAAAAAAAGTACACAGGAGCCAGTGGAGATGTTTTCTTTTTTTTGGGGGAGAGATGCTTTTCCTTTTTTTTAATTGGCAAGAAGAGTTTCACGGATGAGCTGTTTGTTATGGAAGGAGGCCTTTTTTGTTTGAGATGGAGACTATCTCCTTTTTAAATGAACGGATGGATACCCTTTTTCTATTTCATGTCAAAAACTGGACGTGTCAGACCATTGAAGCCGAGGTTGTCTAAATAATGTACAGGAGCTAAGGGAGATATTTTCTTTTTCTAAAGAGCGTTCTAGTCCCTTATTTTTTGAAACTTGTAATTCCTTTTTTAATCGCAGAAGAGTTTCACGGATCCTGCAAGTCCAAAAAATGTCTCATGGATCCTATAGAGTTATATTATGGAAGGAGTCTATATCATTTGTTTTAAAGGAGCAGATGGATTTTTTTTTGTTTCCAAACATTGGTTGTGTCATATGTCTTTTTTCGGACGGCCGGAACCATCTGTGTTACACAAGTTTTCTTCTTATCTCGGACGTTAATTTTACAATCTAACGGTGTAATTAATTATAATGATGTGGATTAATTAAAAGGTTTGAAAGGTGCCTCCAATTAGTAAATATAAGATTACATTGTTGCTAAATTTATAAAACCTAGTTTCACATACCAGCAAAAGAAAAGGTTTTTCTATGATTTAAGACATAACTTTGGGGATGACCCACACCTTTATAAACAAGGAGTAGATTGTGTTATTAGATGTTGTGTACCTGAAAATGAACAGGAACAGATCCTACGCAAGTGTCACTCCGAGGCATATGCAGGACACTACGCTGGAGATAGAACTGCACATAAGGTATTGCAATCCAGTTTTATTGGCCTACTCTCTTCAAAGATGTATGTAAGTTTTTCTTGTCTTGTGATGAATGTCAAAGAATTGGTAATATTAGTAGACGTCAAGAAATGCCTATGAACTATTCACTTGTTATTGAACCATTTGATGTTTGGGGCTTTGATTATATCGGACCTTTTCCTTCCTCTAATGGGTATACACATATTTTAGTCGCTGTTGATTACGTTACTAAGTGGGTAGAAGCTATTCAACATAGTAGTGTTGATCATAACACTTCTATTAAGTTGCTTAAAGAAGTTATTTTTCCGAGGTTTGGAGTCCCTAGATACTTCATGACTGGTGGTGGTTCACATTTTATTCATGGTGCTTTTCGTAAAATGCTTGCTAAGTATGATGTTAATCATAGAATTGCATCTCCATATCATCCAGAGTCTAGTGGTCAAGTAGAATTGAGTGATAGAGAGATTAAATTAATCATGCAAAAGACTGTTAATAGATCTAGAAAGAATTGGTCAAAGAAACTTGATGATGCATTGTGGGCCTATAGAACTACATATGAAAATCCTATGGGTATATCTCCGTATAAAATGGTTTATGGAAAAGCATGTCACTTACCTCTCGAACTAGAACATAAGGCATATTGGGCCATTAAAGAGCTCAATTATGATTTCAAACTTGCCAGTGAGAAGAGGCTATTTGACATTAGCTCACTTGATGAATGGAGAACCCAGGCCTATGAGAACACCAAACTGTTTAAAGAAAAAGTTAAAATATGGCATGACAAAAGGATACAAAAGCGTGAGTTTAATGTAGGTGATTATGTTTTGCTATAAAACTCTCATTTAAGATTTTTTTGCAGGAAAACTTCTCTCTAAATGGGAAGGTCCTTACATTATCGAGGAGGTCTATCATTCCGGTGCCATAAAAATCAACATTGAAGACACAAATCCGAAGGTGGTGAACGGTCAAAGAATCAAACATTATATCTTAGGTAATCCCATAAATGTTGAAACCAATGTTATTGACACCGTAACCCTGAAGGAGTACATAAGGGACACTTTCCAGAACGTTTCAGACTTCGAAAAGGAATAGGTATGTGGTATGGTAAGTAAACCGACTCCAAAACAGTTCTAATAGGAATTTTTCTCCGTTTTGGAATATTTAAACAAAATAAGAAAATAAGAAGCAGTCCGAAGGAGACACGAGGCGTCCACGAGGGTGGACGGCACGCCCTACCCCCTGGGTGCGCCCCCTGCCTCGTGGACACCCCGTGTGCCCTCCAGACTCCGTTTTCTTGCTCGATACTTCTTTTGGTCGGTAAAAATTCATTATATAATCTCCCGAAGGTTTTGACCAACGTACCACGACAAAATCCTCTGTATTTGTTTTGAGTTGTTTTCTGTCAGAGTTTCTCAGAGTTAGGCATCATGTCGTCCCTCTCCTCCAACAATGTGGGCGACGATGCTTGGCTAATGAAGATATAGACGAAGTGAGAAGATATCAGGGAAATCAAGGAAGGTTACAAGAGCAAGAAAGCCACAAAGGAGAAAGTCCCGATAGTAGAAGAAGAAGGCTTCTTTCAACCTTACTAAAATCATCTCACCCCTACTGAAATTTAAGCTTTCAAGATGACTGAGCTAGGTCGCATACAAAACAAGCATCTCACACGTGAAAATATTTTTTTGCAAGAGCATATCACCGCACTCAAGGGCATTATCCGCAAGTTGGAGGATCTCCTACGCTCGATGTGCGACACCCCGTCATCAACAACTCCAACATCACCACCTCCAAAGAAAGAGACATAAACACATGGGTATGGGCACTCCCCTTGGCAACTGCCAAGCTTGGGGGAGGTTCCCTGGTATCTTATCACCATCACACTTCTATCTTTACCATTTCTCTTAGTTCGATCCTTTTGGTTATATCTCGATCTAGTAGAATAAAGTTTTAGTTTGATCTAGCTTTGAGTTTTGTGTTGCTCCCTATCTATGTAATCGAGTCCATGAGCTATATATAATAAAGATTAGTTTTGAGTTCAGGGCTTTGCTATCTTGTTATGAACTTGAGGGAATAAAAGAAAGAAAAAAATTTAAAAAAAAGATCATGTTGACCTTATGGAGAGTAATGCCTTCACATATAAAGAGTATGATGAATAAAAGTTGTTGAGAGTTGACAAACATAGTTTTGGTCATTGTTGCAACTAATAGGAAGTAATAAAGAAAGAGAGGTTTTCACATATAAATATACTGTGACATCTTTTATGATTGTGAGCACTCATTAAAATATGACATGCTAAAAAGTTGATGTTAGACAAAGAAGACAACTAATGAGTTATGTTTGCTTATATCCGAAATAAACTATACTGTCATTGATCATCCAACATGTTGAGCTTGCCTATCTCCCTCATGCTAGCCAAATTCTTTGCACCAAGTAGAGATACTACTTGTGCTTCCAAACATACCTAAACCCAGTTTTGCCATGAGAGTCCATCATACCTACCTATGGATTGAGTAAGATCCTTCAAGTAAGTTGTCATCGGTGCAAGCAATAAAAAATGCTATCTAAATATGTATGACTTATTAGTGTGAAGAAAATAAGATTTATACGAGCTTGTTTATGGAAGAAATAAAAGCGACAGACTGCATAATAAAGGTCCCTATCACAAGTGGCAATATAAAGTGACATTCTTTTGCATTACGATTTTGTGCATCCAACCATAAAAGCGCATGACAACCTCTGCTTCCCTCTGTGAAGGGCCTATCTTTTATTTTTATCTTCTACCTTATACAAGAGTCATGGTGATCTTCACCTTTCCTTTTATATATACCCAATTGGATCTAGGTTTTCATAAAGTATTATTGTGGACATTACCCTTGAGGTAAAAGGTTGGGAGGCGAAAGTATAAGCCCCTATCTTTCTCTGTGTCCGATTGAAACTTCATACCCATAAGTATCGCGTGAGTGTTAGCAAGTGTGAAAGACTAAATGACATTTGAGTATGTGAACTTACTGACAAGCTCTTATATATTGACTCTTTCCGATGTTATGATAAATTGCAATTGTTTCAATGACCGAGATTATAGTTTGCTAGTTTTCAATGAAGTTTCTGATTCATACTTTACATTGTGAATAGATTGTTACTGTAGCATAAGAAATCATACGACTATATATATTGATGTTCTAAGAATGATTATGATACCCTCATGTCCGTATTTTATTTTCTTGACACCTCTATCTCTAAACATGTGGACATATTTTTCGATATCGACTTCCGCTTGAGGACAAGCGAGGTCTAAGCTTGGGGGAGTTGATACGTCCATTTTGCATCATGCTTTTATATCAATATTTATTGAATTATGGGTTGTTACTATGCATTATGTCACACTACTTATGCCTTTTCTCTCTTATTTGCAAGGTTTACATGAAGAGGGAGAATGCCGACAGCTGGAATTCTGGGCTGGAAAAGGAGCAAATATTAGAGACCTATTCCGCAAAACTTCAAAAGTCCTGAAACTCCATGAAAGTCAGTTTTGGAATATATTAAAAATATTGGGCGAAGAAAGCACCACAGGGGGGCCCACCAACCGTCCACGAGGGCGGAGGGCGCGCCCTACCCCCTGGGCATGCCCCCCAGCCTCGTGGGCCACCTGACAGGCCCCTGATGCCCATATTATGCTATATGGTGTCTTTTTCCCTACAAAAAATCATAAGGAAGCTTTTGGGACCAAGCGCCGCTGTCTCGAGGCGGAACCTTGGCGGAACCAATCTAGGGCTACGGTGGAGCTGTTCTGCGAGGGAAACATTCCTTTGGGAAGGGGAAATCGTCGCCATCATCATCACCATCGATCCTCTCATCAAGAGGGGGTCAATATCTATCAACATCTTCACCAGCACCATCTCCTCTCAAACCCTAGTTCATCTGTTGTATCCGATCTTTGTCTCAAAACCTCGGATTGTTACCCATGGGTTGCTAGTAGTGTTGATTACTCCTTGTAGTTGATGCTAGTTGGTTTAATCGGTGCAAGATCATATGTTCAGATCCTTTATGCATATTAATACCCCTCTGATTATGAACATGAATATGATTTGTGAGTAGTTACGTTCGTTCCTGAGGACATGGGAGAAGTCTTGTTATAAGTAGTCATGTGAATTTGGTATTCGTTCGATATTTTGATGAGATGTATGTTGTCTCTCCTCTAGTGCTGTTATGTGAACGTTGACTACATGACATTTCACCATTGTTTGGGCCTAGGGGAAGGCATTGGGAAGTAGTAAGTAGATGATGGGTTGCTAGAGTGACAGAAGCTTAAACACTAGTTTATGTGTTGCTTCGTAAGGGGCTGATTTGGATCCATGTGTTTCATGTTAGGGTTAGGTTTACCTTAATTCTTCTTTCATAGTTGCAGATGATTACGAGAGGGGTTAATCATAAGTGGGATTCTTGTCCAAGGAAGGGCAGTACCCAAGCACCGGTCCACCCACATATAAAATTATCAAAATAATGAACGCGAATCATATGAGCATGATGAAAACTAGCTTGACGATAATTGCCATGTGTCCTTGGGAGCGCTTTGCTTTATATAACAGTATTCTAGGCTTGTCCTTTGCTACAAAAAGGATTGGGCCACCTTGCTTAACCTTGTTACTTTTTTACTTGTTACCCATTATGAACTATGTTATCACAAAACTATCTGTTACCGATAATTTCAGTGCTTGCAGAGAATAACTTACTTAAAACCGCTTGTCATTTCCTTCTGCTCCTCGTTGGGTTCGACACTTTTACTTGTCGAAAGGACTATGATAGATCCCCTATACTTGTCGGTCTTCACCCTCCTCCCCATCCATTAGTCTCGGTTGGTGAAACCAACCGGGACTAAAGGTGCCGCTTTAGTCCCGGTCCGAGCCACCAACTGGGACTAAAGGTGAATTTCACCAGGTGAAAGGGCGAGAAGCACATGCCTTTAGTCCCGGTTGGTGGATCGGACCGGGACTAAAGGGGGGCCTTTAATCCCGGTTGGAGCCACCAACCGGGACTAAATGACTAGCACAGCGGTGTCGAATGTTTAGTCCCACCTCGCTAGTTAAGAGGAGCTCAAAGTTGTTTTGTAAACGTGGCTGCGACATGCCTCTCGAACTCCTCTCTAAAGCAGGCGGTACGTGCCTACCTCTTTGGCATGTTGGGCCTGCTAGCCTTGCGGGTCTGCATCCTAGCCCATATGTAGGGTTTCTAGTCGTATGCAGGCCATGGTGGCCTAGTAGGCGGGCAATTTTTTCTTTTTTTGCAGATGTTATGTTTTTTAAAAAAATATGTCATTTTTTGCATATATTATTTTTAGTTATATAATTTTAGTTGCATAAATTTTATACAATTTTAGTTGCATGTATTTTACTTTCATTGATTCTTTATAGTTCATTCCTTTTGCTATTAGAGTTTTACAAAAGCTTCTTATTTTGCTATTAAAGTTTGTAACAAAAAAGACTTTATGAAAATTATTTTTGGGATTAAAGTTTTTAACAAAAAAATACTTTGATAATTTTAGTAGCATAAATTATATATAATTTTAATATTATTTTGATCATAACAAGAGGTTTATAAAAGATTTTTAGTTGATTATTTTTGCTACCGAAGAATATTATAATTTTGTTTTACTTGCTCATAACAAAATATTTTAATTGAATCTTTTTAGTTCATTATTTTTGCTATTAGTTCATTCTTTGAGCTAAATGACCCTGAAGTTGGAAACCACTACAAATGAACTCTGAAATGGTTGAAACTTGGCATGGTACCATAATTTTACCCACATAGTAGTGCTAAAAAGTTTAGCGGGTTAAGGAAAAAACTGGATGCACTTCGTGTAAAAACTGGATAATTTCTTTTGAAGTATCAGGGTTTCTGATGAAAACTCATCTATTACCAAGGGATTTCATTTTTTTATCATATTTTAACTCCAGACTTTTTCTGTGTTCAATATGCATCGTTCACAGCTAAAAAGTTGATAGGGTTACGGAAAAAACTGGATGCACTTTATGTACAAACTAGACAATCTCTTTTGAAGTATCAGGGTTTCAGACGAAAACTCATTTATTACAAGAGATTTCATTTTTTTACTTATTGTAACACCAGACATTTTGTGCGTTCAATATGCACCATTCAAAGTCACACATCATCAATTTTCAACCATTTTCTGACTTCATTTGCTTTTTTCATGCAATTAATGATTTTTTTGAGCTAAATGATCCTGGAATTGAGAACCACTACAAATGAACTATGAAAAGGTTGAAACTTGGCATGGTATCATAATTTCACCTACATAGCATGTGCTAAAAAGTTGATAGGGTTACGGCAAAAACCGGATGCACATCGTGTCCAACCGGAACAATCTCTTTTGAAGTATTAGGGTTTCGGACAAAAAACTCATCTATTACAATGGATAACCATGGATAATTTTCACATTTTCTTCACGTGTGTCCCTGGCTTATTACGATGTAACCATGGATAATATTCATCATTTAGCAAGAAGCTTGTGTCAGCCTTCACTATGAAGGGATGAATTTGATGAAACTTTTCATAATCTTCTGACATGTCTATCTTGTCCTCCACTCCCACGATGTTTCTTTTACCTGAAAGAACTATGTGGCACTTTGGCTCATGGTATGATGTATTCACTTACTTATCTTTTCTTTTTCTCAGTTTGGTAGACATGTCCTTCACATAGAAAACCTGTGCCACATCATTGGCTAGGACTAATGGCTCGCCTGTGTACCCAAGATTATTGAGATCCACTGATGTCATTCCATACTGTGGGTCTACCTGTACCCCGCCTCCTGTCAGATTGACCCGTTTGCACCGAAACTAAGGGACCTTAAATTCACATCCATAGTTCAGTTCCCCTATCTCATCAAT
This sequence comes from Triticum aestivum, assembly GCF_018294505.1. NCBI lineage: Eukaryota > Viridiplantae > Streptophyta > Magnoliopsida > Poales > Poaceae > Triticum > Triticum aestivum. The sequence continues at coordinate 44,751,262 of NC_057801.1, read as the reverse complement.
ATAACCATAATGTGTGTCCTTTACCCTATTGGTGTCTGTTGCATCAAAGCGGACACCACTATTTTTGTTGGTTCTGTTTTTATCTTGGGTGGTTGTGTAAAATGTATGCCCATTTATCTTGTACCCATGGTAAGTCAATATAGTCGAACATGGTGTCGTGGCTAACAAGTACATCTCATCTCCAACAATTTTTTTATACATGAGATGTGTTTACAACCAACCGCCGAAAGTCCCAATGTGTTCACCTGTAATCCAGTCGTCAGATTGCTCCGGGTGTTTGGAGCATAGAATATTCTTCCGTTCATTGATATACGGGCCACCAAGGTAGAATTCTGTAGAACTGTGTAGTGTGCTTGCACCCAAGAATGCCCATCCCTACATATTATTCAATCCGCTCCTAGCATGCCTTTTCCACTCAGTCTCCCCTCATACCGCTATTGAGGGACACCAACCGGCTTAAGGTTAGGAATAAAGTCAACACAAAACCCAATGACCTCCTCTGTTTCTTGGACCTTGGAGATGCTTCCTTCTGTCCTAGCAC
>NC_057801.1:44735768-44750060 GCF_018294505.1 Triticum aestivum | reverse complement strand
CGGAAGCAGTTGCGTCATAATCAAGTTGCGGTCATGAGACTTTAGGTTCTGGAATTTTTTTGTCTACCATATTTATTATTCCTTTTATATTCGACGAGAAGCCAGACAGGACCTTGATACTCAGCAGACATTCAAAAAAGATTTCCTTCTCTGCTTTGGTAAGAGTGTAGCTAGCAGGACCTTGATACTGCTTTGGATGCATGCCGTCTTTTTTGTTCACACATTGTTGGTCCTCCCGTGCCTTGATAACCCACAAGTGTAGGGGATCGCAACAGTTTTCGATAAGTAAGAGTTTCGAACCCAACGAGGAGCTAAAGGTAGAATAAATATTCCCTCAAGTTCTATCGACCGCCGATACAACTCTACGCACGCTTGACGTTCGCTTTACCTAGAACAAGTATGAAACTAGAAGTACTTTGTAGGTGTTGTTTGATAGGTTTGCAAGATAATAAAGAGCACGTAAATATAAACTAGGGGCTGTTTAGATAAAGAAGCAATAAAGTAAATATATCGAGTGTGGAAAAGTGGTGGTAGGAGTTGTGGAATTGTCCCTAAGCAATTGACTATGTTACTAGACCGGTAATCACTATTGCAATTCTATTTGAGGGAGAGGCATAAGCTAACATACTTTCTCTACTTGGATCATATGCACTTATGATTGGAACTCTAGCAAGCATCCGCAACTACTAAAGATTCATTAAGGTAAAACCCAACCATAGCATTCACTACAAGAAATCAGTTAATACATGACGGATTTCCGGTGACGTTCCAAGAATCCGTCATGAACCGGCCTAGTACGGCTCCAAAGCCCGCCGAAGCCCGCTTGAGCCCGCCTAACCCAGCCCTCATATAAAATCTAACCCTAAGCCTCTCCCTGCCCCATCTCGTTCTCCCTCCGCCGCCGCCCCCATCATCTTCTTCCTCTCCCCGATCTACTCCTTTCGGTCCTCCGCACACCCACCGCTCTGATCGGCTCTCCTACACACCATCGTCCCAATCCCCACCTCCTTATCCCAATCCCCACATCCCCGGCCTCTCCAATCCTTCCAGTTTGATGGCGCCAGCAGCCCAAGTGATGAGATCCACTTCTTGGGCGTGCGCAGATCCAGCATGGGCTCAACCCCCGATGTTGGCCTTGTCGGAGCAGAGCGACCGTGTGCTCGCCAGTCTAGACAATGGCTCACGGGATTCTGGTGTGGCTCCCGTCCCTTCTGTTGGCTTGTTCAACACCATGGCCACTACAGCCGTTCGTGGGCAGGGTGGGAAGCCGAAGGCTGGTGCGTGGCCTCCTTCTTCAATAAATTGCTTAAGCTTCGCTACTGCCTTCTCCAAATCTTACGGTATTGTGCGTGCGTGCTGACATAGCGGCGGGTGCGGCTATCAAGGGCTAGGGCGTGTATATGAGTGAGATGTGTGTGCATGTAGCAGCCAATGTGTTGTGTTTGTGGGTTTCCTCTCTAAAACTTTAATAGTGAATTTTCTCTGTATCATTACACTGCAGGGTACAAAGTAGAGACAGATGGCACATGTTTGTCAACCAGCTGCACTATGCTCTGTGGGCTTCTATCTAGATCTAATTTAGTTTAATTTTCTACCAAGATCTAATTTAGATTAATTTTCTACCAAGATCTAATTCAGTTTAGATTTTTCTAACAGTTTGATGTACCTTTGTTCTCTAAATAAATATAATTAGCTGTTCTATATGCATTCAGTTTAGTTTTCTATCAAAATATAATTCTGTATGAATCAATGTAATCAAGTGGTGAATAATTTCATCAATATAGACATGATTTCTGTTACTGTATTAATATGGCAACATGTTCTTTTTAAAGTTTTCTCCACACACTTCTGTCCATATTGGCAACTGCAGCTCACTGAATACATATTATGAGAATTATGTTTAATCTAAATATAAGAAGAAAATTACATCGGTATAGTGTGGCAGTCCTACAGTTATAATATAGAGATTTAAACCTGTTCATTTTTATACTAATTACATGTAGTCCCGCCATCGTTAGTTGTGCGCCTACTAGTACTAGAACCAATGACACGTTAGTTCACTCTCCCTCAACCTGGAGGCACACAGCAAGCTAGCAGTTGCCAAAATAGTGAGACACATTTCTTCTTCAACTTATGTGCTCCCTGCCTCCAAGCCTGGTCGCCCTCTGCAATAGTTTTGTCGACAAGTTGTGATGTCTACTGTCTGATCCTAAATCTTTTCCCTGATGTTTTCCCATCTTTTTCTTGATTATGATCTCTGTTTCTTGGGATGCAGGTTTAGGTGGTGTCGTAGCAGCCGTGCCGCTGCATGGAGCACAATAGAGCTCGAGAGGGTGACCGTGATAACTTTGGTGGAGCTGCTCTGTGATGAACCAGGGGTTGGTTCTCTACTACCAGTCCTATCATTTCTCCGTGATGAACCAGGGGTTAGGCATTTTTCACCATGTTGTGATTTTAGACTAATTTGTTTGTGCCCCTTTGATCATGGTGGTGAAATTTGTAGTCTCATGCACTTGAATTAGAGTAACCCCGGCCAGCATGCATGTTGTTAAGAGAAATAACCGATACATCATATGCAGTATCTCTTGAGAGAACCATTTGCCACTTAGTTCTATATATTTATTTGTGGCCGTGGCTCGTAGTTATTTTGCATGCCATTTGCATTTTACTTGGCAAGCAATTGTTTTTACTACTGTAAGTGCCTCGGATAAACATTTAGTTTCATGTGTATACTTGTTGCCACATGAAAATTTGAAGCTTATGCCTGCCAAGTCGACGAGTAGTGATTCCGCTTCACTGATATTGTTTGTTAGTAATGTCATTTTCTCGACGGGTTTATGTGGCCTCAACTACTGCAGAGTAGGTGTGTTCTCGGATGTATGTTCTATTATGTTGTCACTTATATGTAAACCTGATTAGACTATCTTTTGACCCACTTTTATTTGGATTAAGTTTCGGCAACCTCGTGTTTATTTTTGTTTTTAAGTATAAACTTTGTTATTCTCATATGTAGGCATGGTAAAATTTAAGAATTTTGGACAACTAAGTAATTTATTTTTGAAGTTTGTTCTAATTCTCTCATTTCTACCGTCTAGTGTCTAATGTTGCTATAAATATGTTAGGTGTGATTAGGTAGCGGGCTTCTTGGTGCATCACAATCCGCCATGACATGATCCTTACCATCAGGAGGGCCGACGACAAGAACTTGAATAACAACCTCAGTAGTATCTTGTGTTCTATCGTTGTAAATTGGATTATACTGGTTCCTAGTGTTGTTCTGTGATATTTTGTGAATATATTCTGTAAATTATCATTACATGGAGGATTTTGTAAGCTGGTGCGGTGTAGATACCAATGGATGGCTGCATATTGAATATCCGTGTAATATATGATCATACTTTGGAAATACTTTGCCTTGGCCCAGAGTTGGTATTACGATTTGTGTAATGCATTGTACTGGTTCAAAATTGGTGTGGTAGATATGTGCTGGATGAAATTTAAATTCTGCCTACATCCATGATGATTTCTGTGATGAAAATTGGTGTCCATGTAGGTAGCCACGTCATTCCAATAGGGTGATGAAAAATCCTACGTGGTGTTGGTTCTGTGACAGTTCGTTCCGTCATGAATGGTTGGGCCTAGTTTGGGTTGGCCGGGCTTCGGGCAGATCCATGACGGTCAATATCTGTCATGGAAGGCCTGATGTCAAATTATGACGCGATATACATGACAGATTCCAAGTCCGTCATCGATTGACACCCATGATAGTTCTGCATTAATGCGTGAAGGACGAGGACCGTCACGTATTAACAGATTTCTTGTAGTGATTAAAGCATCAAGTCCCCTTTTATCCCATACGTAAACAACCTACTTACTTGGGTCTGTGCTTCTGTCACTCACGCCACCCACGATAAGCAAATCATAAACATATTGCAAACCCTACAGCGGGAATCCCTCACGCCTGCGCGACCCAGAGGGCACAATAGAACAGCGCCAATAATAAAACATGCAACGCAAACCAGTCGTAGCAACTCATCAATCACCGGTAGGACAACGAAAATCTACTCAAACATCATAGGATGGCAACACATCATTGGATAATAATATGAAGCATAAAGCACCATGTTCAAGTAGAGGGTACAGCGGGTTGCGGGAGAGTGGACCGCTGAATATAGAAGGGGGAAGGTGAGGGAGATGTTGGTGAAGATGACGGCGGTGTTGATGAAGATCGCGGTGATGATGATGGCCTCCGGCAGCGCTCCGGCGCCACCGGATGCAAGGGAGAGAGAGCCCCCGTTCTTCTTCTTCTTCCTTGACCTCCTCCCAAGATGGGAGAAGGGTTTCCCCTCTGGTCCTTGGCTCCCATGGCTTGGAAGGGGCGAGAGCCCCTCCGAGATTGAATCTCTCTCTTTGTTTCTGCGTTCTCTGATTCTGCCCCTTCACCACTTCCTTTATATCTGGAAATCCATAAGTCCGATTGGGGTGAATCTTTCGCCTAGATTTTTCTCATAAAATTAGCTTTCTTGCGGCAAAAGAAGAGCGTCAACTGCCTTACGGGTGGCCCACGAGAGTGCCAAGCGCACCCAGGGGGGTGGGCGCCCCCCTATCTCGTGGCCACCTCAGACACCATTTCGCGTTGATTCTTTCTCCTGAAAATCCCAAATATTCCAAAATAATTCTCCGTCCATTTTTATCCCGTTTGGATTCCGTTTGATATGGGTTTCCTGCGAAACATAAAACATGCAACAAATAGGAACTGGCACTGGGCACTGGATCAATATGTTAGTACCAAAAATAGTATAAAAAGTTGCCAAAAGTATATGAAAGTTGAAGAATATTGGCATGGAACAATCAAAAATTATAGATACGACAGAGATGTATCAGCATCCCCAAGCTTAATTCCTGCTCGTCCTCGAGTAGGTAAATGATCAAAAAGGTAATTTTTGATGTGGAATGTTACCTAGCATAATCTTGATCATATGTCTAATCATGGCATGAATATTAAGACACGAGTGATTCAGAGCAATAGTCTATCATTTGACATAAAAACGATAATACTTCGAGCGTACCAATAAAGCAATCATGTCTTTTCAAAACAACAAGGCTAAAGCAAGCTTATCCCTACAAAATCATACAGTTTGGCCATGTTTCATTTTCATCACACAAAATGCTCCCATCATGCACAAGCCGACGACGAGCCGAGCAATTGGTTCATACTTTTTAATGCGCTTTAGCTTTTTCAACCCTCATGCATTACATGAGCGTAAGCCATGGATATAGCACTATAGGTGGAATAGAATATAATGATGGAGGTTATGTGGAGAAGAGAAAAAAGGAGAAAGTCTCACATCGACGCGACTAATCAACGGGCTATGGAGATGCCCATCAATTGATGTCAATGCGAGGAGTAGGGATTGCCATGCAACGGATGCACTAGAGCTATAAGTGTATGAAAGCTCAAACTGAAAACTAAGTGGGTGTGTATCCAACTTGCTTGGCCATGAAGACCTAGGGCATTTGAGGAAGCCCATCGTTGGAATATACAAGCCAAGTTCTATAATGAAAAATTCCCACTAGTATATGAAAGTGACAACATAAGAGACTCTCTATATGAAGAACATAGTGCTACTTTGAAGCACAAGTGTGGAAAAGGATAGTAACATTGCCCCTTTTCTTTTCATTTTTCTTTTTTTTCTTTTTTCTTTTTCGGTGGGCTTCTTTGGCCCCCTTTTTTTTATTTAGGCTTCTTTGGCCTTTCTTTTTTTTCATTTTTTTCTTTTTTTATGGGGCAATGCTCTATAATGATGATCATCACACTTTTATTAACTTACAACTCGATATTACAACTCGATACTAGAACAAAGATATGACTCTATATGAATGCCTCCGGCGGTGTACCGGGATGTGCAATGATCTAGCATAGCAACGACATCAAAAAATGGACAAGCCATGAAAACATCATGCTATATCTCGGAATGGCTATGGAAATGCCATGATAGGTAGGTATGGTGGCTGTTTTGAGGAAGATATAATGAGGCTTATGTGTGATAGATAGTATCATATCACGGGGTTTGGATGCACCAGCGAATTTTGTACCAACTCTCGAGGTGAGAAAGGGCAATGCACGGTACCGAAGATGCTAGCAATGATGGAAAGGCAAAAGTGCGTATAATCCATGGACTCACATTAGTCATAAAGAACTCATATACTAATTGCAAAAGTTTATTAGCCCTTGAAGCAAAGTACTACTACGCATGCCCCTAGGGAGATAGATTGGTAGGAAAAGACCATCGCTCGTCCCCGACTGCCACTCATAAGGAAGACAATCAAAGAAACACCCCATGCTTCAAATTTGTCACACAAGGTTACCATACGTGCATGCTACGGGACTTGCAAACCTCAACACAAGTGTCTCTACAATCCACAACCACCCACTATCTGTTGGGGAACGTAGCATAAATTCAAAATTTTCCTACGTGTCACCAAGATCTATCTATGGAGAGACTAGCAACGAGGGGAAGGAGAGTGCATCTACATACCCTTGTAGATCGCTAAGCGGAAGCGTTCAAGTGAACGGGGTTGATGGAGTCGTACTCGTCGTGATTCAGATCACCGATGATCCTAGTGCCGAACGGACGGCACCTCCGCGTTCAACACACGTACAGCTCGACGATGTCTCCCACGCCTTGATCCAGCAAGGAGAGAGGGAGAGGTTGAGGAAGACTCCATCCAGCAGCAGCACAACGGCGTGGTGGTGATGGAGGAGCATGGCAATCCTGCAGGGCTTCGCCAAGCACCTACGGGAGAGGAGGAGGTGTCACGGGAGGGAGGGAGGCGCCAAGGGCTCAGGTATGGATGCCCTCCCTCCCCTCCACTATATATAGGGGCAGGGGAGAGGGGGGAGGCGCAGCCTTGCCCCTTCCTCCAAGGAAGGGGTGCGGCTAAGAGGGGGGAGGAGTCCATCCTCCCCAAGGCACCTCGGAGGTGCCTTCCCCTTTTAGGACTCTCCCCTTTTTCCTATATCTTGGCGCATGGGCCTCTAGGGGCTGGTGCCCTTGGCCCATGTAGGCCAAGGCGCACCCCCTACAGCCCATGTGACCCCTGGGGCAGGTGGCCCCACCCGGTGGGCCCCCGGGACCCTTCCGGTGGTCCCGGTACAATACCGATGACCCCGAAACTTGTCCCGATGGCCGAAACAGGACTTCCTATATATAAACTTTACCTCCGGACCATTCCAGAACTCCTCGTGACGTCCGGGATCTCATCCGGGACTCCGAACAACATTCGGTAACCACATACAAGCTTCCTTTATAACCCTAGCGTCATCGAACCTTAAGTGTGTAGACCCTACGGGTTCGGGAGACATGTAGTCATGACCGAGATGTTCTCCGGTCAATAACCAACAGCGGGATCTGGATACCCATGTTGGCTCCCACATGTTCCACGATGATCTCATCGGATGAACCACGATGTCAAGGACTCAATCGATCCCGTATACAATTCCCTTTGTCTAGCGGTATTTTACTTGCCCGAGATTCGATCGTCGGTATACCGATACCTTGTTCAATCTCGTTACCGGCAAGTCTCTTTACTCGTTCCGTAACACATCATCCCGTGATCAACCCCTTGGTCACATTGTGCACATTATGATGATGTCCTACCGAGTGGGCCCAGAGATACCTCTCCGTTTACACGGAGTGACAAAATCCCAATCTCGATTCGTGCCAACCCAACAGACACTTTCAGAGATACCCGTAGTGTACCTTTATAGCCACCCAGTTACGTTGTGACGTTTGGCACACCCAAAGCACTCCTACGGTATCCGGGAGTTGCACAATCTCATGGTCTAAGGAAATGATACTTGACATTAGAAAAGCTTTAGCATACGAACTACATGATCTTGTGCTAGGCTTAGGTTTGGGTCTTGTCCATCACATCATTCTCCTAATGATGTGATCCCGTTATCAACGACATCCAATGTCCATGGTCAGGAAACCGTAACCATCTATTGATTAACGAGCTAGTCAACTAGAGGCTTACTAGGGACATGGTGTTGTCTATGTATCCACACATGTATCTGAGTTTCCTATCAATACAATTCTAGCATGGATAATAAACGATTATCATGAACAAGGAAATATAATAATAATAAATTTATTATTGCCTCTAGGGCATATTTCCAACAGTCTCCCACTTGCACTAGAGTCAATAATCTAGTTCACATCGATATGTGATTAACACTCAAGGTCACATCCCCATGTGACTAACACCCAAAGAGTTTACTAGAGTCAATAATCTAGTTCACATTTACCATGTGATTAACACTCGATGAGTTCTGGGTTTGATCATGTTATGCTTGTGAGAGAGGTTATAGTCAACGGGTCTGAACCTTTCAGATCCGTGTGTGCTTTACAAATCTCTATGTCATCTCCTAGATGCAGCTACCACGCTCTATTTGCAGCTATTCCAAATAATTGTTCTACTTGGAGCTATTCTAAATTGTTGCTCCATTATATGTATCCGGTATCTCTACTCAGAGCTATCCGGATAGGTGTTAAGCTTGCATCGACGTAACCCTTTACGACGAACTCTTTTACCACCTCCATAATTGAGAAAATTCCTTAGTCCACTAGTTACTAAGGATAACTTTGACCGCTGTCCTGTGATCCATTCTTGGATCACTCTTGTACCCCTTGACTGACTCATGGTAAAGCACACTTCAGGTGCGGTACACAGCATAGCATACTGTAGAGCCTATGTCTTAAGCATAGGGGACGACCTTCGTTCCTTTCTCTCTATTCTGCCATGGTCGAGCTTTAAGTCTTAACTTCATACCTTACAACTCAGCCAAGAACTCCTTCTTTGACTGATCCATCTTGAACACCTTCAAGATCACGTCAAGGCATGTGCTCATTTGAAAGTACTATTAAGCGTTTTGATCTATCCTTATAGATCTTGACGCTCAATGCTCAAGCAGCTTAATCCAGGCTTTTCCATTGAAAAATACTTTCCAAATAACCCTTTATGCTTTCCAGAAATTCTACGTCATTTCCGATCATTAATATGTCAACAACATATACTCATCAGAAATTCTATAGTGCTCCCACTCACTTCTTTGGAAATACAAGTTTCTCATAAACTTTGTATACACCCAAAATCTTTGATCATCATCAAAGCATACATTCCAACTCCGAGATGCTCACTCCAGTCCTCAGAAGGATTGCTGGAGCTTTGCATACTTATTAGCATATTTCAGGATGGACAAAACCTTCCGGTTGTATCACATACAACCTTTCCTCAAAAATCGTCGAGGAAACAATGTTTTGACATCCTATCTGCAAGATTTCATAAATAATGCAGTAATTTCTAATATAATTCCAACAGACTATTAGCATCGCTACGAGTGAGAAAGTCTCATCGTAGTCAACTCCTTGAACTTGTCGAAAAACATCTTAACGACAAGTCGAGCTTTCTCAATGGTGACACTTACCATCATTGTCTATCTTCCTTTCAAAATCCATATGTACCTAACAGCCTTACGACCATCAAGTAGTTCTTCCAAAGTCTACACTTTGTTTTTATACATGGATCCTCTCTCGGGTTTTATGGCCTTGAGCCATTTATCGGAATCTGGGCCCACCATCGCTTCTCCATAGCTCGTAGGTTCATTGTTGTCTAGCAACATGACTTCCAAGACAGGATTACTGTACCACTCTGAAGTAGTACGTATCCTTGTCACCCTACGAGGTTCGGTAGTGACTTGATCCGAAACTTCATGATCACTATCATAAGCTTCCACTTCAATTGGTGTAGGTGCCACAGGAACAACTTCCTGTGCCCTGCTACACACTTGTTGAAGTGACGGTTCAATAACCTCATCAAGTCTCCACCATCCTCCCACTCAACTTTTCGAGAGAAACCTTTCCTCGAAAAAGGACCCGATTCAAGAAACAATCCCTATTGCTTTCGGATCTGAATTAGGAGGTATACCCAACTGTTTTGGGTGTCCTATGAAGATGCATTTTATCCGCTTTGGGTTTGAGCTTAATACTGAAACTTTTTCACATAAGCGTTGCAGCCCCAAACTTTCAAGAAACGGCAACTTAGGTTTCTCCAAACCATAGTTCATACGGTGTCGTCTCAACGAAATTATGTGGTGCCCTATTTAAAGTGAATGTGGTTGTCTCTAATGCCTAACCCATGAACGATAGTGGTAACTCGATAAGAGACATCATGGTATGCACCATATCCAATAGGGTGCAACTATGACGTTTGGACACACCATCACACTATGGTGTTCCAGGCTGTATCAGTTGTGAAACAATTTCCACAATGTCTTAATTCTGTGCCAAACTCGTGATTCAGATATTCATCTCTATGATCATATCATAGATCTTTTATCCTCTTGTCACGACGATCTTTCAACTTCACACTGAAATTACTTGAACCTTTCAATAATTCAGACTCGTGATTCATCAAGTAAATATACTCAACATCTACTCGAATCATCTGTGAAGTAAGAACATAACGATATTCACTGCATGCCTCAGCACTCATTGGACTGTACACATCAAAATGTGTTACTTCCAACAAGTTGCTATCTTGTTCCATCTTACTGAAAACGAGGCTTTTCAGTCATCTTGCCCATGTGGTATGATTTGCATGTCCCAAGTGATTCAAAATCAAGTGAGTCAAAACAGTCCATTTGCATGGAGTTTCTTCATGCATATACACCAATAGCCATGGTTCGCATGTCTCAAACTTTTCAAAAACGAGTGAGCCCAAAGATCCATCAATATGGAGCTTCTTCATGCGTTTTATACTGATATGACTTACATGGCAGTGCCACAAGTAGGTGGTTCTATCATTACTATCTTTTGGCATGAACATGTGTATCACTACGATCGAGATTTAATAAACCATTCATTTTAGGTGTAAGAGCACTTATTCAGGTTTAATACTAATCTTGATGGTAGAGGGAGCGTGCGATGTTAGATCACATCAAACTTGGAAACACTTCCAACACATATCGTCAGCTCACCTTTAGCCAGTCTCCATTTTATTCCGTAGCTTTTATTTCGAGTTACTAACACTTAGCAACCGAACCGGTATCTAATACCCTGGTGATACTAGGAGTACTAGTAAAGTACACATTAACATAATGTATATCCAATATACTTTATCGACCTTGCCAGCCTTCTCATCTACCAAGTATCTAGGGTAATCCTGCTCCAGTGGTTGTTCCCCTTATTACAGAAGCACTTAGTCTCGGGTTTTTGGGTTCAACCTTGGGTTTCTTCACTAGAGCAGCAGCTGATTTGCCGTTTCATGAAGTATCCCTTTGTTCCCTTGCCCTTCTTGAAACTAGTGGTCTCACTGACCATCAACGATTGATGCTCCTTCTTGATTTCTACTTTCGTGGTGTCAAACATCGCGAATACCTCAAGGATCATCATCTCTATCCTTGATATGTTATAGTTCATCACGAAGCTCTAACAGCTTGGTGGCAATGACTTTGGAGAACCATCACTATCTTATCTGGAAGATCAACTCCCACTCGATTCAAATGATTGTTGTACTCAGACAATCTGAGCACAAGCTCAACAATTGAGCTTTTCTCCTTAGTTTGCAGGTTAAGAAATTCATCGGAGGTCTTATACCTCTTGACATGGGCACGAGCCTGAAATCCCAATTTCAGCCCTCAAAACATCTCATATGTTTCGCGATGTTTCAAAAACGTCTTTGGTGCCTCAACTCTAAACCGTTTAACTGAACTATCACGTAGTTATCAAAACGTGTATGTTAGATGTTCGCAACAACCACAGACAACGTTCGAGGTTCAGCACACTGAGCGGTGCATTAAGGACATAAGCCTTCTATGAAGCAATGAGGACAATCCTCAGTTTACGGACCTAGTCCGCATAATTGCTACTATCAACTTTCAACTAATTTTTCTCTAGGAACATATCTAAACAGTAGAACTATAGCGTGAGCTACGACATAATTTGCAAAAACCTTTTGACTATGTTCAGGATAATTAAGTTCATCTTATGAACTCCCACTTAGATAGACATCCCTCTAGTCATCTAAGTGATTACATGATCCGAGTCAAACTAGGCCGTGTCCGATCATCACGTGAGACGGACTAGTCATCATCGGTGAACATCTTCATGTTGATCGTATCTTCTATACGACTCATGTTCGACCTTTCGATCTCCGTGTTCCGAGGCCATGTCTGTACATGCTAGGCTCGTCAAGTTAACCCTAAGTGTTTCGCGTGTGTAAATCTGTCTTACACCCGTTGTATCTGAATGTTAGAATCTAACACCCGATCATCACATGGTGCTTCGAAACACGAACTGTCGCAATGGTGCACAGTTAGGGGAGAACACTACTTGAAATTGTTGTAAGGGATCATCTTATTTACTACCGTCGTTCTAAGCAAATAAGATGTATAAACATGATAAACATCACATGCAATCAAATAGTGACATGATATGGCCATCATCACTTTGCTCCTTTTGATCTCCATCTTCGGGGCTCCATGATCATCATCGTCACCGGCATGACACCATGATCTCCATCATCATGATCTCCATCATCGTGTCTTCATGAAGTTGCCTCGCCAACTATTACTTCTACTACTATGGCTAACGGTTAGCAATAAAGTAAAGTAATTACATGACGTTTAAGTTGACACGCAGGTCACAAATAAATAAAGACAACTCCTATGGCTCCTGCCGGTTGTCATACTCATCGACATGCAAGTCGTGATTCCTATTACAAGAACATGATCAATCTCATACATCACATATATCATTCATCACATCCTTTTTGGCCATATCACATCACATAGCATACCCTGCAAAAATAAGTTAGACGTCCTCTAATTGTTGTTTGCATGTTTTACGTGGCTGCTATGGGTTTCTAGCAAGAACGTTTCTTACCTACGCATGAACCACAACGTGATATGCCAATTGCTATTTACCCTTCATAAGGACCCTTTTCATCGAATCCGATCCGACTAAAGTGGGAGAGACAGACACCCGCCAGCCACCTTATGCAACTAGTGCATGTTTGTCGGTGGAACCGGTCTCACGTAACCGTACGTGTAAGGTTGGTCCGGGCCGCTTCATCCCACGATGCCGCCGAATCAAGATAAGACTAGTAACGGCAAGCATATTGAACAATATCGACGCCCACAACTACTTTGTGTTCTACTCGTGCAAAGAATCTACGCAATAGACCTAGCTCTGATACCACTGTTGGGGAACATAGCATAAATTCAAAATTTTCCTACGTGTCACCAAGATCTATCTATGGAGAGACTAGCAACGAGGGGAAGGAGAGTGCATCTACATACCCTTATAGATCGCTAAGCGGAAGCGTTCAAGTGAACGGGGTTGATGGAGTCGTACTCGTCGTGATTCAGATCACCGATGATCCTAGTGCCGAACGGACGGCACCTCCGCGTTCAACACACGTACAACTCGACGATGTCTCCCATGCCTTGATCCAGCAAGGAGAGAGGGAGAGGTTGAGGAAGACTCCATCCAGCAGCAGCACAACGGCGTGGTGGTGATGGAGGAGCGTGGCAATCCTGCAGGGCTTCGCCAAGCACCTACGGGAGAGGAGGAGGTGTCACGGGAGGGAGGGAGGCGCCAAGGGCTCAGGTATGGATGCCCTCCCTCCCCTCCACTATATATAGGGGCAGGGGAGAGGGGGGAGGCGCAGCCTTGCCCCTTCCTCCAAGGAAGGGGTGCGGCTAAGAGGGGGGGAGGAGTCCATCCTCCCCAAGGCACCTCGGAGGTGCCTTCCCCTTTTAGGACTCTCCCCTTTTTCCTATATCTTGGCGCATGGGCCTCTAGGGGCTGGTGCCCTTGGCCCATGTAGGCCAAGGCGCACCCCCTACAGCCCATGTGACCCCTGGGGCAGGTGGCCCCACCCGGTGGGCCCCCGGGACCCTTCCGGTGGTCCCGGTACAATACCGATGACCCCGAAACTTGTCCCGATGGCCGAAACAGGACTTCCTATATATAAACTTTACCTCCGGACCATTCCAGAACTCCTCGTGACGTCCGGGATCTCATCCGGGACTCCGAACAACATTCGGTAACCACATACAAGCTTCCTTTATAACCCTAGCGTCATCGAACCTTAAGTGTGTAGACCCTACGGGTTCGGGAGACATGTAGTCATGACCGAGATGTTCTCCGGTCAATAACCAACAGCGGGATCTGGATACCCATGTTGGCTCCCACATGTTCCACGATGATCTCATCGGATGAACCA
>NC_057801.1:44732643-44733111 GCF_018294505.1 Triticum aestivum | reverse complement strand
GCATGGTATTCTCCGGCTTTGTTGATGATGTGGTCAAGAAAGAATCCCGCCAATTCCTCTTGAATTGCTTTCATGTGATCTGGTTCTAGGAGTTCATTCCGCATCTGCCATGTCTAATTTGAAGAAGGGGGTTAATTAATACATATATATGAATGAAACTCAACAGAAATGATGGTGTAATAAAATTAAATTGTGAATATTATTGCTTACGCACTTCATATTGTCTTTGAGAGTAGCCCCGCTTGTTTTCAAAGTCGCGGTGTGGATGAACTCGCACACGTAGTATCCACAGAAATCATTCCCTTGTTCCTACCACAAGCACTTTACGAGAAATAGAGGTCAATCAAACTGATAATGAAGAATTATAAATGGCATTGATGAAAGTATAGCTATAGAATCAACGGGAGATGCGCGCAACTAGCTAGCCAGTAGTACTTACTTTCGGGTATGTATATCGCAGCTCCTTCG
>NC_057801.1:44728131-44731636 GCF_018294505.1 Triticum aestivum | reverse complement strand
TTGTCCTCGGCCTCTTTGACGTGCTTTTCAACCAGAAATACATCTATGATATTTGTGTTAATGAACCCAATATCATAAATTTCTTGTTTTTTGCACTCGACGATCTTCAATCTGCATAATATATTGAGGATAATTAATTATAAATACATGCAATGAAAGAGCCGAGCTATATATAGAGACTTAATGACATAAATAGTACTTACAGGCAGTAGCAAAAGACCGTTAATTTATCGAGGGCCTTTTGATTGAAGAACTCGAAGAACTCCTCAAATGGAACATGCAACAGACCATTTCCAACGAGGTCGTGCTCCTCTTTAATTCTCAGATACAAAGTATTCGTCCCCCCAGACTCTCTGCAGGTTTTCATGTACCAAGTATGGAATCTTCGCATCATCGTTGTTAGAGATTTTTCATCTTTGACGAGAGGCTTCCCGTACTCGTATCTGTGTTCCTCCACCTCCATGAAATCAGGAAGTGCATTGTCAGGCAGGTAATCTTGTAGATTGCCATAACCGGCCACCATCCCCGGAACATTAGCGACGATGTTGGCGCTAGACACATTGAGCGGGGGCACGATTGGTTTGCTTGTTCGCCGAGCTGGTCAATTTTTTTTTGCAGTTGCTCGTTCTCTTGCTCTTTGATGTCTGACAGTACTTCCCGACCATTCCGCTTGGAGATATGTCTGTTCAGTAATGCTCTCATAGTTGGTTCTCGGCGGAGACTTTGCCGGTTTCCTCAGGGCATCGAGAGTGCGCTTTGCTTTCACCGGATCTACCTTCTCCTCCGGAGGTGGATGTCTCTTTGCTTTCACCCCTTCAAAGAACTCCTTCACGTGGGTCCGCACGATCGTATCGGTTTCCTCCTCGGTCCTCTCATACGGTAACTTCTCTAGAGTCTTGAGAGATGGACCGTATCTGTATTGCCTCCCGCCTCTGGTTGTGCTGCTAGACGCTGGAGCAGACGGAGCGGCTGCGGCGTCTGTCTTCTTTCGTGCTTGCTTACGAGGCGGAGGAGAAGGACTACGATGCACCGGAGCAGCCGGGGCGGCGGCGGGTCTCTTCCGACCTTGCTGGCGAGGCGGGGAAGGACGAGGCTGCTGGCTGCTCGGGAGCGCAGGCGCAGGCAGGGAAGGAGGCGGAGTGCTGCCACACGCCAGAGAAGGAGGCGGAGTGCCGCCACGCATGCCCTGATCGTCACTCGCCGGAGGAGGAGGCGGTGGAGGAGGCGGAGTGCCTTGACTCGCCGGAGGAGGAGGAGGCGGAGGCGTCCAGTTCGGAAGGTTGATGAGCTCCTTCCGCCATAGGCATTGAGTCTTCAGAGCAGAACCCAGCCTAGTCTCCCCTTCACCGGTAGGGTGGTCAAGCAGGAGGTCCTCAAATCCCTCCGTTATTTCATCCACCATCACCTTAGCATATCCTTCTGGAATCAGCTGGCAGTGATAAGTTGTGCCGGGTCCACTAGGATAAACAGAGCCAACAACCTCCTTGACCTTCAAATTCATCCATCGCGCCATAATGTGGCAATTTTGAGACTCCGTGATAGCATCCACAGGATAGCTGGTAGGAGGCGCCAAGACATGCTCCGGCTAAAGCAGCTCGGTGGAAGCCATGCTGCTTCTCCGCTGAGATGGCGGGGTAGCTTCGGGGGAAGCTTCGGCAGGTCGTTTCCTGCGATCTGCTGCTTCTCGTTCCTCTAGCCCCATTACCCTTTCGTGCAGCGGCTGCAGTTGGCCCTGCTTCAGTTTCTTCCTCCTCTCGTGGGTTTTGTAACCCCCTGCATTCGGAAAACCAACCTTCCATGGAATGGAGCCTGGCGTGCCTAGTGTCCGTCCAGGGTGCTCAGGATTCCCGAGGACCATTGTGAGCTCGTCCTTCTCCCTGTCTGGAATGAATGGCCCTCGCTGCGCTGCATCGATATAGTGCCGAAGGTGCTTGACTAGTATTTTCAGTTGCTTGTCCGTCCAATGGCACTTCCCTGATACAGGGTCCAAGGTTCCGCCAGCCCCGAAGAACCAAGTCCGGCAACGGTCTGGCCAGAAAATTGTCTCTGGTTTGATCCCTTTTTCAAGCAGATCATTCTCAGCTTTGGACCACTTAGGCCGGGCTTTGAGGTAGCCACCTGACCCCGTGGGATGGTGAAGCTTCTTCTTTGCAGCATTTAGCTTGTTTGTCGCCGACATCTTCTTACTCTTTTCCGATGTCTTGTGGGCCACAAATGCGGGCCAGTGATCTTTGATCTTCTCATATTTGCCGATGAATTCTGGTGTCTTTTCTTTGTCGACAAACTTGTTCAGCTCTTTCCTCCACCTCTTGAATAGGCTTGTCATCTTCTTAAGAGCACAAGACTTGATTAATTGCTCTTTAACTGGCTTCTCCAGATCCTCCTCTGCCAGTAGGGTAAAATTTGCCTTCAGCTGAGTCCAAAGATCTTCTTTCTGCATATCATTGACATAAGACTCCTCAGGGTCTTCCTCCTTAGGCTTATACCATTGTTGGATGCTGATCGGGATCTTGTCCCTAACAAGAACCCCGCACTGAGTAGAAAATGCGTGCTTTGTCCGGATGGGTTCAATTGGTTCGCCGTCGGGCGCGATTTCTATGATATCAAACTTTTCATCCAAGCTCAACTTTTTCCTCGGGCCTCGTCTCCTTACCAAAGTTGTGCTCGATCCGGAGGGCTAGAAATTATAAGGAAGAAAGATGAGAGTAATTAATATGTGTACATATACCAAAACAATGGATGCATCAATTAACTAGTCAGCACGGGCTTAACTAATATATATATACCTGGCCGGACTTGGTTCGGTCACTGGAGCAGTCAGCACAGTCTCCTTCTTGTACCTCCATTGTGTCATCGGAGCCATCATGAACATAGTCCTCTTCTTGTACCGGCATTAATGGGTCAAAGCCATCATGAACATAGCCCTCTTCTTCACCCAGTCCTTCCAGCTGACCATCGGTGTCAAGGAGAAATGACGCAACTTCATCACTTCGATTATGTCCCCCAACATCGCTTTTGTTTCATCGTCTCGGGAGTGCTCCATAGTTTCTGCAAATATTTACAACATGTCAATTATTATTCAAACATGGTACAGATGGATATATATATATATATATTAGTGGAAAACGTAGAACTAGCTAGTTAGTCACAATAAGGAATCATGTTAGTCGCCTCGACGCTGCTTCTCTAGGGTTTGGGGTCGCCTCGACACAATGCTTCAAGGGTTTGGGGTGGCCTCGACGACGACGCTCTTTTAACTTGGTAAATTTGGGTGGCCTCGAGAGAGTTAATTTGTCAGGTAGGGGCGCGGCGGGAGGAAGTAGGAGACCAACATCGTTTTCTCTCTAGGGTTTGGGTGTCCTCAAGAGTTTTGGTCGAGTGAGAGGGCCGAGGGGGGGTGCTGTCGTTGTATAAGTTATCACGGCCGAGAGGGGGTATATATATCGACCGCCCCTCATGTCGAAGTTATCTCAAGGGGGTTATATCGACAACGACGCGACATACA
>NC_057801.1:44726597-44727098 GCF_018294505.1 Triticum aestivum | reverse complement strand
CCAACCGGGACCAAAGGCCTCCTTTTCGGCAGCCCAAAGGGCGGGAAGCAGCAGCCTTTGGTACCGGTTGGTGCCACCAACCGGGACCAATGCCTCCCCCTTTAGTCCCGGTTGGTGCCACCAACCGGGACCAAAGGCCCTGTGCTGCCCGCGTCGGGGCCAAAGTTTAGTCCCACCTTGCTAGTTGAGAGGGGCGCGCAGTGGTTTATAAGCCCCACTGTCGCATCCCTTTCGAGCTCCTCTCCACCGCAGGCTTTTGGGCCTACTTGCTATTGCTTTGCCTGATGGGCCTAATGGGCCAACTGCGGGCCTGAATCCTGGCCCATACTAGGGTTTCTAGTCGTATTCAGGCCGTGGGGGCCCAGTAGGAGGCATTTTTTGGTTTTTTTGTTTTCTTTACTTATTATTGCTATTTTTATTATTTTTTTCACTTTTTTGTTTTGTTTTCTTCATTATTTATTTTCTTTTGTTTTTCGCTTTATTTTTTAATTCTTTTTTTGC
>NC_057801.1:44713414-44726209 GCF_018294505.1 Triticum aestivum | reverse complement strand
AGTGCCATTAGTTTTCTAATTTGAAAGCATTTTTTTTGTTTTTTTTTGTTTTCTTTCTTGCTTTATTTATTTTATTTTGTTTCTACTTACAACAAAATACTTATTGTTGTTGTTTTTAATTATTACGAGGCCAAACTATAAGACATTAAAGCATTTCAAATGAACTCTGAAAAAGATGAAAGTTGGCATGGTATCATAAATTCACCCACATAGCATGTGCTTGTACAAAATGAATAATGGTATCATACTCGTGTGTTACAAAGTTGGCATGGTATCATCATAATAGTTGCAGGAGAAAGTCTTCACTTTTTCTTCGCTTGTGTCATTTGCTTATTGCGCCGTAACCATGGATAATCTTCATCGTTTATCAGGATGTTGGGGTCAGCCTTAACTTTGAAGGGAGGAATTTCATGAAACTTTTCATAATCTTTAGACATGTCTGTCTTGCCCTCCACTCCCACGATGTCCTTTTTTCCTGAAAGGACTATGTGGCGCTTTGGCTCATCGTATGGTGTATTCGCTTCCTTATCTTTTCTTTTTCTCGGTCTGGTGGACATGTCCTTCATATAGATAACCTGTGCCACATCATTGGCTAGGACGAACGGTTTGTTAGTGTACCCAAGATTTTTCAGATCCACTGTTGTCATTCCGTACTGTGGGTCTACCTGTACCCCACCTCCTGACAGATTGACCCATTTGCACTTGACAAAGGGACCTTAAAATCATGTCCGTACTCAAGTTCCCATATGTCCACTATGTAACCATAATATGTGTCCTTTCCCCTCTCGGTTGTTGCATCAAAGCGGACACCGCTGTTTTGGTTGGCGCTCTTTTGATCTTGGTCAATCGTGTAAAATGTATTTCCATTTATCTCGTATCCTTTCCAAATCATAACAGTCAAAGATGGTCCCCGGGACAACAAGTACAGCTCAGCACAAACAGTGTTGTCACCTCTAAGATGTGCTTCCAACCAACTGCTGAAAGTCCTGATGTGTTCACATGTAATCCAGTCGTCGCACTGCTCTGGGTGTTTGGAGCGCATACTGTTCTTTTGTTCATCAACATACGGGGTCACCAAGGTAGAGTTCTATAGAACTGTGTAGTGTGCTTGAAACCAAGAATATCCGTCCCTGCATATTATTGAGTCCCTTCCAAGCGTGCCTTTTCCAGTCAGTCTCCCCACATGCCGCGATTGAGGGAGACCTATCTTCTTAAGGCCAGGAATGAAGTCAACACAAAACCCAATGACATCCTCTGTTTGATGGCCCATGAAGATGCTTCCTTCTGACCTAGCGCGGTTATGGACATATTTCTTTAGGACTCCCATGTGAAGGAAATATGCCCTAGAGGCAATAATAAAGTTATTATTTATTTCCTTATTTCATGATAAATGTTTATTATTCATGCTAGAATTGTATTAACTGGAAACATAATACATGTGTGAATACATAGACAAACATAGTGTCACTAGTATGCCTCTACTTGACTAGCTCGTTAATCAAAGATGGTTAAGTTTCCTAACCATAGACATGAGTTGTCATTTGATTAACGGGATCACATCTTTAGGAGAATGATGTGATTGACTTGACCCATTCCGTTAGCTTAGCATTTGATTGTTTAGTATGTTTCTATTGCTTTCTTCATGACTTATACATGTTCCTATAACTATGAGATTATACAACTCCCGTTTACCGGAGGAACACTTTGGGTGCTACCAAACGTCACAACATAACTGGGTGATTATAAAGGAGTACTACAGGTGTCTCCGAAGGTACATGTTGGGTTGGCGTATTTCGAGATTAGGTTTTGTCACTCCGATTGTCGAAGAGGTATCTTTGGGCCCACTCGGTAATGCACATCACTTAAAGCCTTGCAAGCATTGCAACTAATGAGTTAGTTGCAGGATGATGTATTATGGAATGAGTAAAGAGACTTGCCGGTAACGAGATTGAACTAGGTATTGAGATACCGACGATCGAATCTCGGGCAAGTAACATACCGATGACAAAGGGAACAACGTATGTTGTTATGCGGCTTGACCAATAAAGATCTTCGTAGAATATGTGGGAGCCAATATGGGCATCCAGGTCCCGCTATTGGTTATTGATCGGAAACAGTTCTAGGTCATGTCTACATAGTTCTCGAACCCGTAGGGTCCGCACTCTTAACGTTTCGTTGACGATATAGTATTATATGAGTTATGTATGTTGGTAACCGAATGTTGTTCGGAGTCCCGGATGAGATCATGGACATGACGAGGAACTCCGAAATGGTCCGGAGATAAAGTTTGATATATGGGATAATAGTGTTTGATCTCCGGAAGGGTTCCGGAATTCACCGGAAGGGGTTCCAAATGTTTCCCGAAATGTTTGGGTACGAGAACACGTTATTTGGGCCAAAGGGGAAAGCCCACATGGTTTTTGGAAAGTGCAAAAGGAAGTTTTGCGGAGTCCACGGGCCAGACGCCAGGGTCCATGGCGTCTGGGTCCAGACGCCGGGAACCCTGGCGTCTGGCCCTGGAGTCCGAGAAGGACTCTTGCCTTTCGGGTGAAACCGACTTTGTGGAGGCTTTTACTCAAAGTTTCGACCCCAAGGCTCAACATATAAATAGAGGGGCAGGGCTAGCACCAAAGACAGATCAAGAAACACCAAGCCGTGTGCCGGCAACCCCGTCCCCTCTAGTTTATCCTCCGTCATAGTTTCCGTAGTGCTTAGGCGAAGCCCTGCGGATATTGTACTTCACCAACACCGTCACCACACCGTCGTGCTGCCGGAACTCATCTACTACTTCGCCCATCTTGCTGGATCGAGAAGGCGAGGACGTCATCGAGCTGAACGTGTGCAGAACTCGGAGGTGCCGTGCGTTCGGTACTTGGATCGGTCGGATCGTGAAGACATACGACTACATCAACCGCGTTGATAAACGCTTCCACTAAGCGATCTTCAAGGGTATGAAGATACACTCCCCCTCTCGTTGCTATACATCACCATGATCTTGCGTGTGCGTAGGAAATTTTTTGAAATTACTACGTTCCCCAACAGTGGTATCAGAGCCTAGGTTTTATGCGTAGATGTTATATGCATGAGTAGAACACAAGTGAGTTGTGGGCGATACAAGTCATACTGCTTACCAGCATGTCATACTTTGGTTCAGCGGTATTGTTGGATGAAGCGGCCCGGACCGACATTACGCGTACGCTTACGCGAGACTGGTTTTACCGCCGTGCTTTGCACACAGGTGACTAGCGGGTGTCTGTTTCTCCAACTTTAGTTGAATCAAGTGTGGCTACGCCCGGTCCTTGCGAAGGTTAAAACAGCACTAACTTGACGAACTATCGTTGTGGTTTTGATGCGTAGGTAAGAACGGTTCTTGCTCAGCCCGTAGCAGCCACGTAAAACTTGGAACAACAAAGTAGAGGACGTCTAACTTATTTTTGCAGGGCATGTTGTGATGTGATATGGTCAAGACGTGATGCTATATTTTATTGTATGAGATGATCATGTTTTGTAACCGAGTTATCGGCAACTGACAGGAGCCATATGGTTGTCGCTTTATTGTATGCAATGCAATCGCCCTGTAATTGCTTTACTTTATCACTAAGCAGTAGCGATAGTCGTAGAAGCAATAGTTGGCGAGACGACAACGATGCTACGATGGAGATCAAGGTGTCGCGCCAGTGACAATGGTGATCATGATGGTGCTTCGAAGATGGAGATCACAAGCACAAGATGATGATGGCCATATCATATCACTTATATTGATTGCATGTGATGTTTATCTTTTATGCATCTTATCTTGCTTTGATTGACGGTAGCATTATAAGATGATCTCTCACTAAATTTCAAGATAAAAGTGTTCTCCCTGAGTATGCAGCGTTGCCAAAGTTCGTCGTGCCCAGACACCACGTGATGATCGGGTGTGATAAGCTCTACGTCCATCTACAACGGGTGCAAGCTAGTTTTTGCACACGCAGAATACTCAGGTTAAACTTGACGAGCTTAGCTTATGCAGATATGGCCTCGGAACACTGAGACCGGAAGGTCGAGCGTGAATCATATAGTAGATATGATCAACATAGTGATGTTCACCATTGAAAGCTACTCCATTTCACGTGATGATCGGTTATGGTTTAGTTGATTTGGATCACGTGATCACTTAGAGGATTGGAGGGATGTCTTTCTAAGTGGGAGTTCTTAAGTAATATGATTAATTGAACTTAAATTTATCATGAACTTAGTCCTGGTAGTATTTTGCAAATTATGTTGTAGATCAATAGCTTGCGTTGTTGCTTTCATATGTTTATTTTGATATGTTCCTAGAGAAAATTATGTTGAAAGATGTTAGTAACAATGATGCGGATTGGATCCGTGATCTGAGGTTTATCCTCATTGCTGCACAGAAAAATTATGTCCATAATGCACCGCTAGGTGACATACCTATTGCAGGAGCAGATGTAGACGTTATGAACGTTTGGCTAGCTCAAAATGATGACTACTTGATAGTTTAGTGCACCATGCTTAAACGGCTTAGAATCGGGACTTCAAAGACATTTTGAACGTCATGGACCATATGAGATGTTCCAGGAGTTGAAGTTAATATTTCAAGCAAATACCCGAGCTGAGAGATATGAAGTCTCCAACAAGTTCTATGGCTAAAAGATGGAGGAGAATCGCTCAACTAGTGAGCATGTGCTCAGATTGTCTGGGTACTACAATCGATTGAATCAAGTGGGAGTTAATCTTCCAGATAAGATAGTGTTTGACAGAGTTCTCTAGTCACCATCACCAAGTTAGTAGAACTTTGTGATGAACTATAGTATGCAAGGGATGACGAAAGCGATTCCCGAGCTCTTCGTGATGTTGAAATCGACGAGGGTAGAAATCAAGAAAGAGCATCAAGTGTTGATGGTTGACAAGATCACTAGTTTCAAGAAAAGGGCAAAGGGAAAGAAAGGGGAACTTCAAGTAGAATGACAAGCAAGTTGTCACTCCCACGAAGAAGCCCAAAGCTGAACCAAAGCCTAAAACTGAGTGCTTACACTGCAAAGGAAATGGTCACTGGAAACGGAAATACCCTGAATATTTGGTGGATAAGAAGGATGGCAAAGTGAACAAGGGTATATTTGATATACAGATTATTGATGTGTACCTTACTAGTGTTTATAGTAGCCCCTGAGTATTTGATACTTGTTCGGTTGCTAAAAATTAGTGACTCGAAATAGGAGTTACATAATAAACAGAGACTAGTTGAGGGGAAGTGACGATGAGTGTTGGAAGTAGTTCCAAGATTGATATGATCATCATCACACACTCCCTATACTTTCGGGATTAGTGTTAAACCTAAAATAAATGTTATTTGGCGTTTGCGTTGAGCATGAATATGATTTGATCATGTTTATTGCAATACGGTTATTCATTTAAAGTCAGAGAATAATTGTTGTTCTATTTACATGAATAAAACCTTCAATGGTCATACACCCAATGAAAATAGTTTGTTGGATCTCGATCATAGTGATACACATATTCATAATATTGATGCCAAAAGATGCAAAGTTAATAATGATAGTGCAACTTATTTGTGGCACTGCCGTTTGGGTCATATTGGTGTAAAGCGCATGAAGAAGCTCCATACAGATGGATTTTCAGAATCACTTGGTTATGAATCATTTGATGCTTGCGAACCGTGCCATTTGGGCAAGATGACTAAAACTCCGTTCTCCGGAACAATTGAACAAGCTACTGACTTATTGGAAATAATACATACCGATGTATGCGATCCAGTGAGTGTTGATGCTTGTGGCAAGTATCGTTATTTTCTGACCTTCATAGATGATTTGAGCAGATATGCGTATATCTACTTGATGAAACATAAGTCTGAAATAGTTGAAAAGTTCAAAGAATTTCAGAGTGAAGTGGAGAATCATTGTAACAAGAAAATAAAGTTTCTACGATCTGATCGTGGAGGAGAATATTTAAGTTATGAGTTTGGCCTTCATATAAAACAATCTGGAATAGTTTCACAGCTCACGTCACCTGGAACACCACAATGTTATGGTGTGTCCAAACGTCGTAACCGCACTTTATTGGATATGGTGTGATTTATGATGTATCTTACCGATTTACCACTATTGTTTTGGGGTTATGCATTAGAGACAGCTGCATTCACTTTAAATAGGGCACCATCAACATCCATTGAGACGACGCCTTATGAACTGTGGTTTAGCAAGAAACCAAAGTTGTCATTTCTTAAAAGTTTGGCGCTGCGATGCTTATGTGAAAAAGTTTCAACCTGATAAGCTCGAACCCAAATCAGGGAAGTGCATCTTCATAGAATACCCAAAGGTAACTATTGGGTACACCTTCTATCACAGATCCGAAGGCAAGTTATTCGTTGCTAAGATGGATCCTTTCTAGAGAAGAAGTTTCTCTCGAAAGAAGTGAGTGGGAGGAAAGTAGAACTTGATCAGGTAATTGTACCTTCTCCCTTATTGGAAAGTAGTTCATCACAGAAATTAGTTCCAGTGATTCCTACACCAATTAGTGAGGAAGTTAATGATGATGATCATGAAACTGCAGATCAAGTTGCTACCAAACCTCATAGGTCTTCCAAAGTAGGATCCGCACCAGAGTGGTACGGTAATCGTGTTCTGGAAGTCATGTTACTAGACCATGATAAATCTACGAACTATGAGGAAGCGATGATGAGCTCAGATTCCGCAAAATGGTTTGAGGCCATGAAATCTGAGATGGGATCCATGTATGAGAACAAAGTGTGGACTTTGGTGGACTTGCCCGATGATCGGCAAGCCATAGAAAATAAATGGATCTTCAAGAGGAAAACAGACCCTGATAGTAGTGTTACTATCTACAAAGCTAGACTTGTCGAAAAAGGTTTTTGACAAAGTTCAAGGTGTTGAATACAATGAGATTTTCTCACTCGTATCGATGCTTAAAAGTCTGTCCGAATCATGTTAGCAATTGCCACATTTTATGAAATTTGGCAAATGGATGTCAAAACTACATTCCTTAATGGATTTATTAAAGAAGAGTTGTATATGATACAACCAGAAGGTTTTGTCAATCCTAAAGGTGCTAACAAAATGTGCAAGCTCCAGCGATCCATCTATGGACTGGTGCAAGCATCTCAGAGTTGGAATATACACTTTGATAAGTTGATCAAAGCATATAGTTTTATACAGACTTGCAGTGAAGACTGTATTTACAAGAAAGTGAGTGGGAGCACTACAACATTTCTGATAAGTATATGTGAATGACATATTATTGATCAAAAATAATGTAGAATTATTCTGCAAAGCATAAAGGAGTGTTTAAAAAGAGTTTTTTTTCAAAGAAAGACCTCGGCAAAGCTACTCACATATTGAGCATCAAGATCTATTGAGATACATCAGGATGCTTGATAAGATTTTCAATGAGTACATACCTTGACAAGATTTTGAAGTAGTTCAAAATGGAGCAGTCAAAGAAAGAGTTCTTGCCTGTGTTGCAAAGGTATGAAATTGAGTAAGACTCAAATCCCGACCACAGCAGAAAATAGAAAGAGAATGAAAGTCACTCCCTATGCATGAGTCATCGGTTCTATAAAAGTATGCTATGCTATGGACCAGACCTATTTTATACTCTGCCCTGTTCTGGCAAGGGAGTACAATAGTGATCTAGGAGTAGATCACTGGACATTGGTCAAAATTATCCTTGGTGGAATAAGGATATGTTTCTCGATTATGGAGGTGACAAAAAGGTTCATCGTAAAGGGTTACGTCGATACAAGTTTTGGCACTGATCCAGATGACTCTAAGTCTTAATCTGGATAAATATTGAAAGTGGGAGCAATCAGCTAGAGTAGCTCCGTGCAGAGCATTGTAGACATAGAATATTTGCAAAATACATACGGCTCTGAATGTGACAGACCCGTTGACTAAGCTTCTCTCACGAGAAAAACATGATCACACCTTAGTACTCTTTGGGTATTAATCACATAAGCAATGTGAACTAGATTATTGACTCTAGTAAACCCTTTGGGTGTTGGTCACATGACGATGTGAACTATGGGTGTTAATCATATACAGATATGAATATTGGTGTTAAATCACATGGCGATGTGAACTAGATTATTGACTCTAGTGCAAGTGGGAGACTTAAGGAAATATGCCCTAGAGGCAATAATAAAGTTATTATTTATTTCCTTATTTCATGATAAATGTTTATTATTCATGCTAGAATTGTATTAACCGGAAACATAATACATGTGTGAATACATAGACAAACATAGTGTCACTAGTATGCCTCTACTTGACTAGCTCGTTAATCAAAGATGGTTAAGTTTCCTAACTAGAGACATGAGTTGTCATTTGATTAACGGGATCACATCATTAGGAGAATGATGTGATTGACTTGACCCCTTCCGTTAGCTTAGCACTTGATCGTTTAGTATGTTGCTATTGCTTTCTTCATGACTTATACATGTTCCTGTAACTATGAGATTATGCAACTCCCGTTTACTGGAGGAACACTTTGGGTGCTACCAAACGTCACAACGTAACTGGGTGATTATAAAGGAGTACCACAGGTGTCTCCGAAGGTACATGTTGGGTTGGCGTATTTCGAGATTAGGTTTTGTCACTCCGATTGTCAGAGAGGTATCTTTGGGCCCACTCGGTAATGCACATCACTTAAAGCCTTGCAAGCATTGCAACTAATGAGTTAGTTGCGGGATGATGTATTATGGAACGAGTAAAGAGACTTGCCGGTAACGAGATTGAACTAGGTATTGAGATACCGACGATCGAATCTCGGGCAAGTAACATACCGATGACAAAGGGAACAACGTATGTTGTTATGCGGTTTGACCGATAAAGATCTTCGTAGAATATGTGGGAGCCAATATGGGCATCTAGGTCCCGCTATTGGTTATTGACCGGAAACAGTTCTAGGTCATGTCTACATAGTTCTTGAACCCGTAGGGTCCGCACGCTTAACGTTCCATTGACGATATAGTATTATATGAGTTATGTATGTTGGTAACCGAATGTTGTTCGGAGTCCCGGATGAGATCATGGACATGACAAGGAACTCCGGAATGGTCCGGAGATAAAGTTTGATATATGGGATAATAGTGTTTGATCTCCGGAAGGGTTCCGGAATTCACCGGAAGGGGTTCCGGATGTTTCCCGAAATGTTTGGGTACGAGAACACGTTATTTGGGCCAAAGGGGAAAGCCCACAAGGTTTTTGGAAAGCGCAAAAGGAAGTTTTGCGGAGTCCACAGGCCAGACGCCAGGGTCCCTGGCGTCTGGGTCCAGACGCCGGGTACCCTGGCGTATGGCCCTGGAGTCTGAGAAGGACTCTTGCCTTTCGGGTGAAACCGACTTTGTGGAGGCTTTTACTCCAAGTTTGGACCCCAAGGCTCAACATATAAATAGAGGGGCAGGGCTAGCACCAAAGACAGATCAAGAAACACCAAGCCGTGTGCCGGCAACCCCGTCCCCTCTAGTTTATCCTCCGTCATAGTTTTCATAGTGCTTAGGCGAAGCCCTGCGGATATTGTACTTCACCAACACCGTCACCACACCGTCGTGCTGCCGGAACTCATCTACTACTTCGCCCGTCTTGCTGGATCGAGAAGGCGAGGACATCATCGAGCTGAACGTGTGCAGAACTCGGAGGTGCCGTGCGTTCGGTACTTGGATCGATCGGATCATGAAGACGTACGACTACATCAACCACGTTGATAAACGCTTCCGCTTAGCGATCTTCAAGGGTATGAAGATACACTCCCCCTCTCATTGATATACATCACCATGATCTTGCGTGTGCGTAGGAATTTTTTTGAAATTACTACATTCCCCAACACCATGAACCTCTCAAAGGGGTACATATTGTGTAGAAACACGGGGCCCAGAATGACAATCTCGTCAACTAGATGAACTAGGACGTGCGTCATGATATTGAAGAAGGATGGTGGGAACACCAGCTCGAAACTTACAAGACATTGCACCACATCACTCCTTAGCCTTGGTATGATTTCTGGATCGATCACCTTCTGAGAGATTGCATTGAGGAATGCACATAGCTTCACAATGGCTAATCGGACGTTTTCCGGTAGAAGCCCCCTCAATGCAACCGGAAGCAGTTGCGTTATAATCACGTGGCAGCCATGAGACTTTAGGTTCTGAAACTTTTTCTCTGCCATATTTATTATTCCTTTTATATTCGACGAGAAGCCAGTCGGGACCTTCATACTAAGCAATCATTCAAAGAAGATTTCCTTCTCTTCTTTGGTAAGAGCATAGCTGGCAGGACCTTCATACTGCTTTGGAGGCATGCCGTCTTTTTTGTGCAAACATTGCAGGTCCTCCCGTGCCTCAGCTGTATCTTTTGTCTTCCCATACACGCCCAAGAAGCCTAGCAGGTTCACGCAAAGGTTCTTCGTCACGTGGATCACGTTGATCGAAGAGCGGACCTCTAGGTCTTTCCAGTAGGGTAGGTCCCAAAATATAGATTTCTTCTTCCACATGGGTGCTTGTCCCCCAGCGTCACTCAGAACAGCTAGTCCGCCGGGACCCTTTCCATGGATTACCTGTAAATCATTGACCATAGCAAGTACATGATCACCGGTACGCATGGCGGGCTTCTTTCGGTGATCTGCCTCGCCTTTGAAATGCTTGCCTTTCTTTCTACATTGATGGTTGGTCAGAAGAAATCGACGATGGCCCAGGTACACATTCTTCCTGCAGCTTGCCAGGTATATACTATCGGTGTCAAGTAAACAGTGCGTGCATGCGTGGTATCCCTTGTTTGTCTGTCCTGAAAGGTTACTGAGAGCGGGCCAATCGTTGATGGTCACGAACTGCAACGCCTTTAGGTAAAATTCCTCCTGTTTGTGCTCATCCCACGTACGTACACCATTTCCATTCCACAGCTGTAAAAGTTCTTCAACTAATGGCCTTAGGTACACATCAATGTCGTTGCCGGGTTGCTTAGGGCCTTCGATGAGAACTGGCATCATAATGAACTTCCGCTTCATGCACATCCAAGGAGGAAGGTTATACATACATAGAGTCACGGGCCAGGTGCTGTGATTGCTGCTCTGCTCCCCGAAAGGATTAATGCCATCCACGCTTAAAGCAAACCATACGTTCCTTGGCTCACTTGCAAACTCATCCCAGTACTTTCTCTCGATTTTTCTCCACTGCGACCCGTCAGCGGGTGCTCTCAACTTCCCGTCTTTATTACGGTCCTCACTATGCCATCGCATCAACTTGGCATGCTCTCCATTTTTGAACAGACGTTTCAACCGTGGTATTACAGGAGCATACCACATCACCTTCGCAGGAACCCTCTTCCAGGGGGGCTCGTCGTCAACATCACCAGGGTCATCTCGTCTGATCTTATACCGTAATGCACTGAATACTGGGCATGCGTTCAGATCCTTGTATGCACCGCGGTAGAGGATGCAGTCATTAGGGCATGCATGTATCTTCTGCACCTCCAATCCTAGAGGGCATACGACCTTCTTTGCTGCGTATGTACTGTCGGGCAATTCGTTATCCTTTGGAAGCTTCTTCTTCAATATTTTCAGTAGCTTCTCAAATCCTTTGTCAGCCACAGCATTCTCTGCCTTCCACTGCAGCAATTCCAGTATGGTACCGAGCTTTGTGTTGCCATCTTCGCAATTGAGGTACAACCCTTTTTTGTGGTCCTCTAACATGCGATCGAACTTCAGCTTCTCCATTTGACTTTCCCATTGCGTCCTTGCATCGACAATGACCCGGCGGAGATCATCATCATCGGGCACATCGTCTGGTTCCTCTTGATCTTCAGCAGCTTCGCCTGTTGCAGCATCATCGTGCACATCGTCTGGTTCCTCTTGATGTTCAGTAGCATCACCGTATTCAGGGGGCACATAGTTGTCATCGTACTCTTCTTCTTTGCCGTATTCCATCATAACCCCTATTTGTCCGTGCCTCGTCCAAACATTATAGTGTGGCATGAAACCCTTGTAAAGCAGGTGGGTGTGGAGGATTTTCCGGTCAGAGTAAGACTTCGTATTCCCACATATAGGGCATGGACAACACATAAAACCATTCTGCTTGTTTGCCTCGGCCACTTCGAGAAAATCATGCACGCCCTTAATGTACTCGGAGGTGTGTCTTGAACCGTACATCCATTACCGGTTCATCTGCGTGCATTATATATAATTAAGTGTGTCAAAAATCATTATAGAACATCATGAATAGATAATTAAGTGACCAAATTAATAGAAGTTCATCATCACATTAAAACCAAAGTACATACATAGTTCTCATCTAACAACATAAAGCTCTGCAGAGCATCTAAATTAATTAAACCATACACTGAAACTATGTAAAACATTTCAATGCGAAAACAAATGCTATCATAATCGCAACCAATGTAACAACTGATCCAACGGCATAATGATACCAAGCCTCGGTATGAATGGCATATTTTCTAATCTTTCTAATCTTCAAGCGCATTGCATCCATCTTGATCTTGTGATCATCGACGACATCCGCAACATCCAACTCCAATATCATCTTCTCCTCCTCAATTTTTCTAATTTTTTCCTTCAACAAATTGTTTTCTTCTTCAACTAAATTTAACCTCTCGACAATAGGGTCGGTTGGAATTTCCGGTTCAACAACCTCCTAGTAAATAAAATCTATATCACGTTGGTCGGCATAATTGTCATAAACAATAAATGAACCAATAGTTATGAAAAGATAATATATACCACATCCGAATCATAGACAGGACGAGG
>NC_057801.1:44704442-44713189 GCF_018294505.1 Triticum aestivum | reverse complement strand
CATCGCACTATATAAGATGCAATAATAAAAGTAAGAAAATTATACAAGTATCTATATATATAAACATACAAGTAAGAATTTGTTTTTCCTTTCAGAAAGAAGATAAGAACAAGAGGCTCACCACGGTGGTGCCGGCGACGAGATCGGCGCGGGCGATCGACGGTGGTGAAGACGGGGACGGGACGTGACAGACCGCTAAACCTAGACAAATATTAAGGAAAATGGAGCTTGGAGGTCAAGCTTGGAGAGGAGAAAGCTTAAGTAGTGTGGCTCAGGCATTCCATCGAACACCTCGTGTGCATAGGAGGTGAGCTAGAGCACCACAAAGCTCTCCCCTCGCCGGCGACGAAAAACAGAGCAGTGGGAGTGCTTTGCTCGCGGGCGAGGGGTATATATAGGCAACTAATTGGTCCCGGTTCGTGGCCAGAAACGGGAGTAAAGGGCATCCTTTGGTCCCGGTTCAAGCCACCAACCGGGACCAAAGGGGTCGGGCCAGGAGCGAGGCCCATTGGTCCCGGTTAGTCCCACCAACTCGGGACCAATAGGTCCAGCCGAACCGGGACCAATGGCCCACGTGGCCTGGCCGGCCCCCGTGGCTCACGAACCGGGTCCAATGCCGCCATTGGTCCCGGTTCTGGATTGAACCGGGACTAATGGGCTGGCCCGGCCTGGACCATTGCCCCCTTTTCTACTAGTGTGCGTGGGTGCAATAGCAACAATTTCATGTTTAACATAAGGAACTATAGCAAGTTCATCTCCATAAGAATAATTCATATTGGCATCTTGGCCACAAGCATAGCAACCATCATCAAAAAGGGATATTTCAAGAGAATCAACGGGATCATAGCAATCATCATAGCAATCATCCTTCGATAAGCATGAAGGGGAATTAAACAATGTATGAGTTGAAGAGTTACTCTCATTATAAGGTCGGAACGGGTGATCAATCCGCTCTTCCTCCTTTTGTTCGTCGCTCTCCTCATCATCTTTTTCATCCAATGAGCTCACAATTTCATCACTTTCTTCTTCCATAGCTTCCCGCAAAATATTAGTCTCTTCTTGGACAGCAGAGACTTTCTCAATAAATGCATTAATATAGCAATTGTATTCATAATTTTCATAGCAATATCTAAGTATAGCAAGATTTTCAGGCCTATAAACATCATCATCAAAAGCTTCATAATTTTCAAACAAAGCTTCAATTTCATAAGAAGCCTTAAAAGCAACAAATTCTTCTATTTGTTCAACATCATAGTAATCATATATACCATTAGCATAAGAAGCTAAGGTTTCATTATCATTAAATTTGCATGAAAAGAGAAGGTGTGGAGCCTTCATCCTAGAGCAACAGGTAATATCATATCTCAAGCATAGTTGACGAGCATACCAACGCAACATAATAAATTGATCCCATAATAGTTTCCCTTTTTGTGTCGAGCGATAATCCCTAAAGTATTCACGTTGATCCAACGTGTCTCCCATTATAAAGTTGGATGGGGTTTTCTCAGGATTATCAAATTAGTACATAATATCTTGAACATAATGAGCATCGGGGGTTTTATGAGTTACCCCATCTCTATGAGTAGCAAGTAGACCTATTTTTTTTGGTGTTTTGCGTTCCATTTCCATAACTAAAGATAGAGAACAACTAAGAACAACAAATAAAAATTACTTAGTGATAAAGCAAACAAGTACACACGAGAATATTCACCCCACGCTATGACTCCCCGGCAACGGCGCCAGAAAAAGGTCTTGATAACCCACAAGTGTAGGGGATCGCAATAGTTTTCGATAAGTAAGAGTATCGAACCCAACGAGGATCTAAAGGTAGAATAAATATTCCCTCAAGTTCTATCAACCACTGATACAACTCTACGCACGCTTGACATTCGCTTTACCTAGAACAAGTATGAAACTAGAAGTACTTTGTAGGTGTTGTTTGATAGGTTTGCAAGATAATAAAGAGCACATAAATATAAACTAGAGGCTGTTTAGATAAAGAAGCAATAAAGTAAATATAGCGAGTGTGGAAAAGTGGTGGTAGGAGTTTTGGAATTGTCCCAAAGTAATTGACTATGTTACTAGACCAGTAATCACTATTGCAATTCTATTTGAGGGAGAGGCACAAGCTAACATACTTTCTCTACTTGTATCATATGCACTTATGATTGGAACTCTAGCAAGCATCCGCAACTACTAAAGATTCATTAAGGTAAAACCCAACCATAGCATGCATTAAAGCCTCAAGTCCCCTTTTATCCCATACGTAAACAACCTACTTACTCGAGTCTGTGCTTCTGTCACTCACGCCACCCACCATAAGCAAATCATAAACATATTGCAAACCCTAGAGCGGGAATCCCTCACGCTTGCACGACACGGAGAGCACAGTAGGACAGCATCAATAATAAAACATGCAACTCAAACCAATCATAGCAATTCATCAATCACCGGTAGGACAACGAAAATCTACTCAGACATCATAGGATGGCAACACATCATTGGATAATAATATGAAGCATACAGCACCATGTTCAAGTAGAGGGTACAGCGGGTTGCGGGAGAGTGGACCGCTGAATATAGAAGGGGGAAGGTGATGGAGATGTTGGTGAAGATGACGATGGTGTTGATGAAGATCGCGATGATGATGATGGCCTCCGGCAGCGCTCCGGCGCCCCCGGAAGCAAGGGAGAGAGAGCCCCCCTTCTTCTTCTTCTTCCTTGACCTCCTCCCTAGATGGGAGAAGGGTTTCCCCTCTGGTCCTTGGCTCCCATGGCTTGGGAGGGGCGAGAGCCCCTCCGAGATTGGATCTCTCTCTCTGTTTCTGCGTTCTCTAATTCTGCCCCTTCACTGTTTCCTTTATATCTGGAGATCCGTAACTCAGATTGGGGTGAATCTTTCGCCCAGATTTTTCTCATAAAATTAGCTTTGTTGCGGCAAAAGAAGAGCGTCAACCACCTTACGGGTGGCCCACGAGAGTGCCAAGAGCGCCCAGGGGGGTGGGGGCGCCCCCTCTCTCGTGGCCACCTCGGACACCGTTTCGCATTGATTCTTCGTCCGTAAAATCCCAAATATTTCAAAATAATTCTCTGTCCGTTTTTATCCCGTTTGGATTCCGTTTGATACGGGTTTCCTGCGAAACATAAAACATGCAACAAACAGGAACTGGCACTGGGCACTGGATCAATATGTTAGTCCCAAAAATAGTATAAAAAGTTGCCAAAAGTATATGAAAGTTGAAGAATATTGGCATGGAACAATCAAAAACTATAGATACGACGGAGACGTATCATGCCTCCGGTGTATCTTTTGTCTTACCATACACGCCTGAGAAGCCTAGCAGGTTCATGCAAACATTCTTCGTCATGTGCATCACGTCGATTGTAGAGCGGACCTTTAGGTCTTTCCAATAGGGTAGGTCCCCAAATATAGATTTCTTCTTTCACATGGGTGCGTGTCCCTCATCGTCATTCGGAAAAGATTGTCCTCCGGGACCCTTTCCAAAAATTACTTTTAAATCATTGACCATATCAAGTATACCATCACCAGTACGGAGGACAGGCTTCTTTCGGTGATCTCCCTCACCTTTGCAATGCTTGCCATTCTTTCTTAATGCATGCTTAGTCGGAAGAAAT
The DNA here is from genome assembly GCF_018294505.1 of Triticum aestivum. Classification (NCBI taxonomy): domain Eukaryota; kingdom Viridiplantae; phylum Streptophyta; class Magnoliopsida; order Poales; family Poaceae; genus Triticum; species Triticum aestivum. The sequence goes on along the minus strand of NC_057801.1, from coordinate 44,709,554 downwards.
TGACATGTCCTAGGTACACATTCTTCTTTTATTTTTCCAAATATATACCTTCAGTCTCATCTAAACAGTGTGTGCATGCATTGTATCCCTTGCTTGTCTGTGTTGAAAGGTTACTAAGAGTAGGCCAATCATTGATGGTTACAAACAGCAACGCTCGTAGGTCAAACACAAATTTTGTTTTTGCTCATCCCACACACGTACACCTTTTTTATCCCACAGTTGTAAAAGTTCTTCAACTAATGGCCTTAGGTACACATCAATGTCGTCGTCGGGTTGCTTAGGGCCTTGGATAAGCACTGACATCATAATGAACTTCCGCTTCCTGCACAACCAAGGAGTAAGGTTATATATACATAGAGTCAAAAGGCCAGGTGCTATGATTGCTGCTATGCTCCCCAAAAGGATTAATGGCATATTCACTTAAACCAAACCATACGTTCCTTGCGTCACCTACAAAGTCCCTCCATTTTCTCTCGATTTTTCTCCACTGTGACCCGTCAGCGGGTACTCTCTACATCCCGTCCTTCTTAATTATGGTCTTCTTTGTGCCATCGCAACAACTTGACATGCTCTTTGTTTTTGAATAGACGTTTCAACCGTGGTATTATACGAGCATACCACATCACCTTGGCACTAACCCTCTTCCTGGGGCCCTCGCCCTCAACATCACCAGGGTCATCTCATCTGATCTTACACTGCAATGCTCCGCATACCGGGCATGCGTTCAAATTCTCGTACTCCTCACCGCGGGTAGAGGACACAATCATTAGGCATGCATGTATCTTCTGCACCTCTAATCCTAGAGGACGGTGAACCTTCTTTGCTTCATACGTAGTGTCAGGCAATTTGTTATCCTTTAGAAGCTTCTTCTTCATTATTTTCAGTAGCAAACCAATTCCCTTATCAGATACACCATTCTATGCCTTTCATTGCAGCAATTCCAGTGTGGTACCTAGCTTTGTGTTGCCATCTTTGCAATTTGGGTACAACCATTTTCACATGCGATCGAACTTCAACTTCTCCCTTTCACTTTCGTATCCTTCTCTATGCATCAGAAATGACCTGGCGAAGATCATCATCCGGCACAACTGGTGCCTCTTGATCTTTAGCTTCCCTCGTTGCAGTATCACCGTATTCAGGGAATATAGGATCTGGATAGTTTTCATCATCTTCTTTTTCTTCATTGTCTTCCATCATAACACCTCTTTCTCCGTGCTTGGTCCAAACATAATAGTTGGACATGAAACCCTTCTCAAGCAGGTGGATGTGAAAGGTTTTCGAGGAAGAGTAATTCTTCATATTCCCACAGTGAACACATGGACAGTACATAAAACCATTCTTCTTGGTTGCCTGAGCCACACCGAGAAAAATACGCAGGCCCGTAATGTACTCTGAAGTGCATCGGTCACCGTATGTCCATTGTCGGTTCATCTGTATGAAGTAATTAAGTATATCAAAAACCATTACAGAACATCATGAATAGAGAAACAACCAATTTAATATAAGTTCATCATCACATTAAAACCAAAGTACAGTAGTGATCAAATGTTACTACAGCAAAAATAAATACATAATATTCATATATAGTTCTCATAAAACAACATACAACTATTTAAAACAATTAAATGCAACAACAAACGCGATCAAAATCACTACTAAGGTGACAATTGATCCAACAGCATAATGATACCAAGTCTCTTTATCAATGTCATAATTTGTAATCTTCCTAATCTTCAAGCTCATTGCATCCGTCTTGATCTTGTGATCATCGACGACATTGGCAACATGCAACTCCAATTTCATCTTCTCTTCTTCAATTCTTTCAATTTCTCTTTCAAATAATTATTTTCTTTTTCAACTAAATTTAACCGCTTGACAAGAGGGTCGGTTGGAATTTCCGATTCACATACCTCCTAGATAAAAATATCTATGTCAAGTTGGTCGGCATAATTGTCATAAATACGTACTAAATAAAACAAATAGTTACTATAAAAGATAATATACCACATCTGAATCATAGACCGGGTGAGAGCCGACGGGGCCGGATACCAAAACCATGGCCTATATAATAACAAACAATAATACAAGTAAGAAAATTACACAAGTAGCTATATAAATCATACAAGTCAGAATTTTTTCTCTAAAAAAGATAATTAAGAACAACATGCTCACCACGGTGGTGCCGGCGCGAGATCGGCACGGGCGATCGACGGGGGTGAGGACGACGAGCACGGAGACGGGACAACGCCCTACACAGGTGCAAACTAAAAAGTTAATTTAAGCTCAAGTTATGCATCTAAATCAAATAAACTCACACACACACTCCTCCACTAAAACCCAGAAACCACAATACTTCTAGAGCATTTTGAAATGAGCTAAACTAGTAGTGAGAGATGATGATGAAGTTGCTAACCTTTGTAGACCACTTGGATAGTTGGTGCATCGCCAAACCTAGACAAATCATGAGGAAAATGGAGCTTGAAGGTCGAGCTTCGAGAGGAGAGAAAGCTTAAGTGAGGCTCGGGCATTTCATCAAACACCTTATGTGCATAGGAGGTCAGAACGCAGTAGCACACACTTCCCACACGCTAGCTGGCCAAAAAATAGAGGAGTGAGCGGGCGGGGACGAGCATATGTATAGCCATTCTTTTAGTCCTGGTTGGTATCTAGAACCGGGACTGAAAACAGATCTTTAGTCCCGGTTCCAGACACGAAGCGGGACTAAAGGGGTTGCGCCTGGAGCCAGACCCTTTAGTCCTGGTTGGTGGCTGGAACCGGGACTAAAGGTCCCGGACAAACCGGGACTTGTGCCCGCTGAGGCCCGATCGTCCTGGCCGCTCGAACCGGGACTGATGCAAGTCGATCGGGACCGTTGCTCTGGTCTGACAAAACCAAAGCCATGTGTTTTTTACTAGTGACTACAAAATACATGACTATAAACTAAATCAATAGTCGAAACGTACTACTAGCTTTGAATAAAACATCAACTAATGTTAAATTATGGCGTGGAGATAGCAAGGAAAAGTAGTCGAACACATGCAGCATCAGATTGGTTCATTTGTCGTGCTCACGGCCATCAAGACACTCAATTATTCAACGAGGGTACGTACATGTCTATTCTCGATATTAATGTGACGCGGGCCACGGAGTAATTGGGCACTCCACCGCCAGAATGCATGTGTGCATGCTTGGTACATCCGTCGGTCATACTACTCATAATTAAATTAAGTAGGTGCATACATCGGTTAGCTTGGTCATAGTGGGAGTAATATAAGTAGTAACATAGATGCCACATAAGCAAAAATGTTGATGTGGCAAATAGTTAATGAGGAAAGAGGCAAATAGAGTAACCTAATATGTTACCATCACATAGCGCCTTTCAATGCAAAATGAGTCTACAAGACAATAAATGAACATGTGTATATTACTATACATAAGACACTTTCCACTATAAGGATAGTAACATAGAGTAATAACGTATGCATGTTACTACTCTAAGTTACTCCCCACTATGACCAACCTTATACAGGTGGCTCGGCGATATCCCGCAAGTGCAAGATTTTCGGGAATGTGTGCATGCTTGGTCCATCCACCTAGTAATACCCAACATCCAACTATCCCCATAATTAATTAATACCCATCACTCGATCCTAACAACTAACAACTGCCTAATGCATTAACACACATCGATATCGAACCCATCCTCGTGGACACGATACTTCACACCATGCTAGCAGTACTACAGTCTATTCCAAATGTGATTCCTCGTTGGTCAGTAGACGCCCTATTTAAGCACATGCATCCCCCTATACATCCTCACCAATACCAGTGCTAGCAAATCTAGCTATCCCACCCTCTCTCCGTGAGCTAGCCCACCACCACAAGGTCCACAACTACAGCTAACTCGGTCGAGATGGCTCGCACTGCAGCTACTAAGCTCGTGCTGGTCGCCCTGGTGGCGGCAATGATCCTCGCAGCCTCCGACGCGGCCATCAGCTGCGGCCAGGTGAGCTCTGCCTTGGCCCCCTGCGTCGCCTATGCGAAGGGCAGCGGGACCAGCCCGTCTGGGGCCTGCTGCAGCGGCGTCAGGAAATTGGCCGGCTTAGCGCGGAGCACCGCCGACAAGCAAGCTACATGCAGGTGCCTCAAGAGTGTTGCCGGAGGGCTCAACCCCAACAAGGCCGCAGGCATTCCCTCCAAGTGCGGCGTCAGCGTCCCCTACACGATCAGCGCATCCGTGGACTGCTCTAAGATCCACTGATCGATTTCTGGCCGCCATCATCGCCGATTATAGTTCCAGCGATTGATGCTGAGTACGTTGAGGTCTCACACACACATATATACATATACATGAATAAATGCTCTGATATGATCTCCATGTGAGAGATAGGAGTACGTACATCGAGCCAGCTTTGCATAGCTGGCCACTGTTGTATCTATTTTGTATCAGCGTTTGATTGTTCGTTCACTCCCTTTGAGCAGACACGGGAGTTTGTTGTACTTTGTACGATGTACGCTTATCATATATGGATTATAAATTAATCTACCTCTATTCGGTTAACATGCGTCCTTATTTGAAAGGACTAAGAGCATCTGTAGTAAAGTCACGATAATGCATATGAAGCCATATGAAGCCATATAATGCATATGAAGCCATATGCATTTGGAGGCTCGCCAGGCGACGCACAAGTTCAGAGTCGCGATATCTGAATCTTCAAAATTTGGTACCCACGGTATCCAGTCCACCAGGGTTCAAGTCCTTATGCTCGCATTTATTCCTCGATTTATTTCAGAATTTCCAGCGATGCGCATTCAGTAGGAGGAGACGTCCCGTCGACGACGAGGTGCCTGCGGTAACTTCGTAAGTTTTAAGATGATATGTCGGCTCAGTGTTTCGAAGGTGCTCATAAGGATATGGTATGCGTTCATAAGGATGAGCGTATGCGTGTGTATATGAGCGCTTGCGTCTATACCGTGTTCAAAAATTTGGTACCCACTCATCAATGCGACATCTTTTTTGAAGCAGGTCGATGATGGCTTAGGCCGCAAATAATAATAATAATTCTTACTTTGGTGATGGATCGAGGCGTACCAGGTGCCTTCCATGGGCGG
>NC_057801.1:44702539-44703887 GCF_018294505.1 Triticum aestivum | reverse complement strand
ACTCATTTCCGGCCCAAACTTGAGACGCGTTGGCGGTTAAACGGACACGCGCGGACGATCGCGACTTCTAATGCACCTAGTACTTTTTCCCCTGTTATTTAATGGGGCAAGTACTACTGGTTGGGTGACGGTGCCTCTGCCATTCAACTCAGATCTACTCGTTTGTTATTTGCGGCAGTAATATTGTTTATGAATCTAAGATGAACATACTTTGCCCTTGTCCACCCCTGGCCCGCTCATCGGCGACACACCTGTCCCTTGTTCTATCCCCCTCGCCCGAAACTCGGGCCGCACACCCCGTCCCTCTCCCTTCTCGTCCCTAGCCACCTCAGCCGCGCTCGTGTAGCTGCCGAGCATGACCGCGTGCTCTCCACAACACTAGTTGTCCAACCCTTCGCCCCCGCCTCAATCGCAACCGGCAGCGGAATTTGGAGCGGATCTAGCCGGATTTGTCTGCGGCAGGCCACTGAAGGCCACAGAGCGCCATGGACTGGCCGGGTACCGGTCCGGTCAAACAACGCGCGCCCCCAGGCCGCATGCAAGTACTGACTCCGTCTCTAGCCTCTCGGATCTACCCCGTCGCTAATTCGGCAAGTACACTAACGGTCGTCGTCCGGACTCGGTGCTGGCCCAAATGCTCGTCGGCGCACCGAAGCCGCTCATAAAGTGCGACGACTATCCAGTGAAGGTCATGTGCCGCGTGTCTACAACGCCGGAACACCCCGGATGAGTGTCTGTCAAGTGCAAAAATGATGGGGTACGTGCTAGTTCGCTTCGGCTGCGATTCCGGATTTGGTTTGTTTGCTTACAATCAAATATTTATTGTGTAGAATGGATGCAACTTTTGATTTGAGGAAGAAGAATACATCGATGTACTGTTAGCATGCAATTTAATGCTCGTCGGTGCACAGACACCACTTATAGGATGTGACCGCGTCTGGTCGCCCGGCCAACGCAAACCACAACCGGGCAGACACGGCCCCATCCCCACCCCCGAACGGACAAAATCCAGACAAAACAGACGTCCATTTGGGATCGTGCGTTGGAGTTGACCTAAAGGAATTAGCGATGTTGGAAGTTCTCGGCCTAGCCACCTGGAACGCGCCTGATCTGGGAGAAGACTAATAGAAACATCGGGGGCGTGGGGTTTTTAATGGGCTGGGCAAAAAAGTATGGGATCGTGATACACCATCTTATTTCTTCTCGAATTATGGCTCAACAAAATTTTTATTTTCCAAATTTATTTTTATCATCCATGTTTGTGTAGCATCCTTAAATATCTTAAAGAACTTACTACATGCTGCATGACGTAGAATGTAGACATAGTAGAGGGCGTCTATATAATAAC
>NC_057801.1:44697253-44701817 GCF_018294505.1 Triticum aestivum | reverse complement strand
CAAAGTATATAGGATCCACACTTGATAAAATCAACAGTAAATGTTTTCATTGGTTTGATTGATCACAAACCTGTTTCTACTAGCTCCACAAAGACAAAGAAACTCAGGCCTACAATCCAATGGAAACTGTTAAAAAAATGCTTTCTAACAGATTAGGAAAACATGAAAGCTAAAAAATACTGATCAATAGTTTTTCAACACTACCAGATACTGAAATTTTTCTGTGGGCCAAAAACCGACAGGAAAATTAGGAAAACCGTCAGGAATAATATTTCCTAATGGTTGACCGACAGGAATATATATCCGTCAGCCATAGCTTGACAGGGATAAGATGAAATGCCTGTCGGGTGGCCGACAGGAAATTGTAACATCCCTGTCGGTTCAAAACCCTCAGGAAAATAGAATTTGGTGCACAAAAAAAATATAAATATATTTCACATGATAGACCATTTCACCATACAAAGCAGTTCAATAGATTACATTAATCACAGTTTAAATAGAGCACATGTATCTACTTTGTATACAAATCTGTCTATAATTAGCATACAACAGCTAAAGGTCACCGATACAGAAGTGCACAACTAATAACACGCAGGTTCTTCAATTACATCTGGAGAAACATGACCTCATTTGTCACTCAGTCACAGCTTGGATTGCAAGCTTCCCTTTCAGATTTTCCTCCACCAAACAGACTCATTGATCTATTACAAAAAGAATAGACTCGTTGAAGTAAAGATTGCAAGAACTACATCATATTATCATAATCAATGTGATAGAGTAAGAAACTACTCGACGTCTCAGTTTCTCAAATTAACTTGGCCAAACCTTGGCTCCATTTCTCAAAAGTTATCACATAATAACTGAGTGGAACTATAAGACACATAACTGTATAAAAAATGCATAAGTAAGCTTGTTTTGAGAGAATAGTAATACCTAGCCTCGGAAGGATGTGCCTACTAAATATAACAGTTTTACAATGAAAGAACACAAATACAAATTCATTGTTTTTCAACATGAACATGTGGATAAGCAATCAACAAAGAACATGTTGAATCAGAACTCAGCCTAATTAGGAAACCACTCAAGAATAATAGGGAGTTAAGTCTCTGCATTTCAGTCTTCCAAAGTCATTTATATGGAAATGTGCTTGCACTTTAGACTAGTGTGTGCTGCTAACAATTTTAAGTAGCATCTAGATAATTAGTGAGAGCACTAGGGCAGTCTCATCATTGATACCATATACTGGAACATATAATAAGAAAATAGTAAGTTCCAAGAAGCAAGTAGTAAAAGATTAACCAAACCCATATGACATACAGTATGGCCCATGATAGGAGCCCCTCAACATATGTTTGTCTTTTTAATTGTTATTAACAGAACATACATTTCTTGTCCATAGCTATTGCTAAAAGGCTTTTCCAAGTATAGTTTCATTGTCAATGCTCAATTAGGTGCGTACAAGTTCGAGTTCAGAAACTTGGAAATGTGAATACGTACAGAAGCCGAAATGTATGAAGTATCAATCTGTAACATAATCATTCAAGCTTCGAACCACATATGGAACATCATTGCAGAAACCTGGATCATATATTTTAATACGTACCTGAAACAGATATGCTTTGACCATGTCTTATTTCTCCATCGATGTGCTTCTCTATAGATGAAAACCTCTGTACAAAACAGTACCCAGATTTAAGAAGCATTGATGCTACTTTCTGCAGAAAAAAAGAAAGGAGCAGCCTTTATTATCATTGCTTCTATTTGGAATATTGGGACGAGTTAAGAGAATCAATAAAAAAGCTTTTGCAGCTTAGTACATTAAGTATAAAACTAGGGGGCAAGGCCACGAACTGGGAGCTAATATTCGTCGGAGGCAATGGACAGCCCCAAGCCAAGCGCTCGCGGGATGGCTGAATCATGGACCAACATCACAACTACTAAAGCAAGGCGAGTGATAACCTCAGCTTCTTGTTGCCAACCTCCCAGATGATGTTCCTTCTATTTGCAATGCAAGTGCTCAGTGCTCCCGAAATGCTGGAGTATGAAATCAGAAGGTAAGGACAGACAAATCATAGATGGAATTATTAGGTGCTGGATAGTAAGACAGTAAAATCCCGAGGAAATACAAAGAAAATTAACACTTATACTGAAACAGCATTACATTCAACATCAGACCACTTGCTGAGTTTTGTGTTCCTTGTTTCCATTCAAACATTTCAAAATAAATCAGTTTGTAAATGGCTACTCAACATCATTAACTGTCTTTATGTGTGATGGCTGGCTAGCATACAGGCTAAAAGAGGAGCAACCAAATAGCAGAGGAGCCATGGTGGTGGTAGGTGGCGGAGGCAGAGTGGCCAAGAGGAGCAACACGTACAGATCAGAGGGAGCCAGTTGAGGTGCTCGGGTGACCTCGAAGCGCAGTGCGCGGGGAGGGACGGCCGTCGGCGGCCGGCGGCCGGCGGTCGGCGAGGGATTTAGGGGCGCAGGAAGTAGGGTGGATTTGGGAGGGATTTGGCGGCTAGGGTTTATTTCAGCAGGAGCGTCGCGGAAAGGATGCTTCGAGGCGGGCCTAGGTATTTTGCGATGCGCGGTAGTGATTTTGGCGGGTGGGCCGGGCCAACGTTTTTATTTCTCTGTGGGCTGAGGAACGACAGGGATAACAAATTTTACTGTGGGCTAGTGCGGGACCGACAGGAAAATTATCCAACTCACAGGAAAATTTCAGTTTCTGGTAGTGCAAGTAGGCTTTTTGCCAATGATGTGTTGTGAGTTAATACCAAGAAACAGTAAATACGTGGGAGTGAACACATGCATTATGTAGCATACTAACATTTTGTAAACCTGAAGTGAAATGTAATGACCATAAAATAAACCTTCAAGAAAAACAACATGACACACAATATTTATTTTCATTCTTGAGATTGCAATGCTGTGTTAGGATGACAGACAGCGGACGACCCAGCTCAATGATCCTTTTGCGGCGCCAATCCTATATAGTTCTTTGGCGTGGTCCTTTCTTAAACCCGGAGCTGCACTGCCACTGGCTTGGTGGCTAATTGCTTGGTTTGGATCTTCATGTGGCATCTGGCAGCCTCTGTGGTGTGAGCCTTGCCTATGGTTGCTTGCAGTGAACTCGGAGTCGCTTGCTCACGGAGAAGTGATGACGATCGCGCCACGTGCAACATCAACATGTTTGCGTTGATGTGTGTTTAGAACTATCTTTTTTTCTGTGCCAGATAGGCAGGTTGTGATGATTTTCGCTCAATTTTTCACTAATTAACCGTGGCACTCTCTTCTCCTTAGTTAGTGAAAATGGCAAGTATTTTGCCTCGTTTTAAAATAAAATTCTGCGTTACAGGCATTTTCTGAAATACAATATTACAAAATTCACCTCCTATGTTGTTAGAAGAAAAACCTCATTAGCAATTAAATGATTATCTTGCAAACCAGAAATGCTAAGCTTATATAGACAACTATATTAAGATGTCAGGCAAAAAAGAATTCGAATAAGATCGCAAGGCTGAATTTCGCTTCAAGGTTTCACTGTGTGTGGCGTATTTGATGTACCGGAACAGAAACAATAAGACCAATACCAATATGCGTACTGAGCCAATGATAAAAAAACATGATGAATATGTGCTCTCATCCATATATTCTAAACCAAAACGCAAAGCAACAATTCCTGTGTTTGTATACGTGATCAAATTTCCTTTTCCTGGCATCTCGTAGGAATCTTGTAGGAATCGGTTCATTGGTGGCCAGAAGTTGCTAATCTTGTAGGAATCGATGATCAAATTTCATTTTCCTCTTTTTTCATTTCTAGAGATACGAAGCAAGACCATTGCCGTCGCCGGAGGAATCCGCTGGGCTAAGCCGGGGCGCGGCGGACGGCAACGGCGGGGCTCTTCTCCGCGTCCAGCGACGGGATCTCGAGGTGGGGAGGGGCTCGCCCCCTTGTGCGGCGCGGCACGGCGCGATGGCTACGGCCTCGTCGTGCTCTTCTTGCGGTTGGTCGGCTCCCAGGCAGCGCCTCTGGCGGGTGGCGGCCTCGGTTGCGCTGTCAGCGGGGTGTGGGATACAGTCCGGCGGCTCCTACCTGGCGTGTTGGGGCGGGGCAACGGCCCGCCACTCCTGCCTCAGGCTTCTTCTCCGCGCGGGCCGGCTGCTCATCGATCTAGGTGGCTGCTGTGGCGCTGCGTCAAGGGGTCGCCAGATCTGGTCGATTTCGGTAGGCTCTGGCTCGTCTGGCTCACCGATGTTTTCTGCCCGGCGGCGAGTGTTTCGTGGTGGCTCCCCGGTGCTGCTGACGCGGTGGCACTGCTAGAGGTGAGCGGGTCACTGGAGTTGCGGTACGTGGGGGTGCCGGTGGTGTTGGGTTTCTTGGGTGAAAGCTTGCCGAGATCTCGCCGGCCGGCGGTGTCGGCGCGTGTGGGCGTCGGTTTACCTTCCTGGAGGCGCCGTCGAGGAGACCCGCATCCCCCTTCACCCTCGGACCTTGCTGCTCGAGTGAAAGCCTAAGGCCTGGTTGGGCCGGGGGACGGCGCCGACATCATCGCTTCCC
>NC_057801.1:44684677-44696372 GCF_018294505.1 Triticum aestivum | reverse complement strand
GACTTTTTTTTTCTCGAGGGAAAATAGGACAGGAGAAGGAGAGGCAACCAGTCATGCGTGGTATATGAGTGCATCTCATGCTTCATCCGATGACTACATATAAATTATATATTAACTTCCTAACGTAAATTGTGGAGTTAAAATGACATGGTTTGTATTCATATAGTTGAGTCTTTTTTCCACTCCAAAAGCACATAAATCATGGGGTTAAGATAAATCAATTACACAGATAAATGATAAATGTTTTAGAGGATGTGGATTAGCATGGGAGCTCCATGGAAGTCTCTAATTAGTAACAGATAGACAGACAGACAGACAGATAGATAGATAGATAGATAGATAGATAGACGTGTCATTTTGTGTTTTTGAATTGCTAGAATCATGGGATCTTCTTTGGAAATAAAGCATTGAATGTGATGTACAAATAAGAAAACATAACCTACAACAACAAGTTATTTTCATGTCATTGATCTAGAGATATATTCACTACCTGCAGTGCAACTATTAATTCCACAAATTTTCCTTTTTGTTCCCTGAAATTTTATTGAACATGTGTGACACTTCACATATATATGTTGATTCTATGTTTCAATGATTTGTGTACTTCAGTAAATTTTTGTAAGAGAATTTCACTTCAAATGCACCCAATGCTTGTGCAACAAAATTAATAAGACCAATCTATTTCACGTCAGACTAAAAGTCGATAGTTGGTCATCAACCGATTTTTATTATCGTACAGCCGTATAATTAGTAATCAGTCACTTTCACTTTTTGTAGAATTTTCTGAATACAGATTTGTATCTTAATTTCGTTACTTCTCCAACTTCGGTTGCAACGATGAACATATATTTTAATGGTGTACAAATAGATATACCTAAGTTTATGCATGTAGTTTTTTTTCAAATATGGCCTAAAAATAATATGTCTCAATGAAAATCTCAGTGCTAAAAATTACAACGGGGGCTTGACAAGGCGCCGACGTCTAGTCTCTACCTAGGCACCACACACTCTTCTTACACAATGTTTTCTTTCTGCTTTCGTCCTGCTAATTACCATCACGCCTCCATCACAGTCATAATTTTTGCTATGTAGGAGCAGTCAGGCCAAGGAGAACGGCGAGGCTTCTAGGATAGGGACGTAGCTGTCAGATTGATGTAAGTAACCACATCTTCACTGTACACAAGCTATTGTGGTCATTCCGTTGGCCTGTGTACAGACCCTTCGTGTTAGTAATTTCTAGTCTATTTGCATCTTACATTATTCGTACATAATCGATTATGCATAAAAAAATACATGACAAGTTAACGAGAGAAAAGATACACCTCTGTTAATGCCCTTGGTGTCGATGGCGAAGCTTGTGAACGTGAACCCGAAGAAGCACGGGCTGATGTTTCGAGGGGCGCATGACCGGATCACATCATATCTAGAGGTCCATGAGTGCCATGCACCAATCCGTGAGGACCGTCGGTGGAGGAGTCCGGAACTGGTCGGCTGCCAGATTGAGGACGAGCGGCTGCTGGAAGATTGGCAAGTTGGACAGGAGAATACCACTAGGGTCGCCGCGCTACCATGTTTTGCCGGTCGGTATCTCCCCACACAGGCTGACCTGCAGCTCTTGTAGCACGCGTGAAGGAAACCCCACCTCCTTCAGATATGGGCCCGCCACCACCGTGGTAGAGGCCAGTGGCAGTGGAAGAAAATCTTATACGACCTGATCGTACGCTTCATCTCAGGATACCCCATCGACCAGCTAACGCGTGGATTTACGAATCCCAAAGCGGTGGAAGGGGAGGCCGCAGACGATGTCTGTTGGCGGCGGTGTGGAGTTTTTGCTCCTCGCCTCGCTCGTCCAGGAGCTATCAGTCTCATGCAGATTGGTCTGTTGTAATGAACGCATCTTGCCCCTTATTTCAAGGGAACCGGCGCACCGGACGCGCGTGACGCGTTGGATCGAAGAAAATGTGTATCCGCGTTGCGCCCTCTCTCATATCCCCTTCTTTTTTCTTCTCACTCCCTGGCAAACCAACACCGCCCCGTGAGCTCGCGCAGCCGCGCACCCTTACCCCGCGCCCCACCTTTGACCTACAGCCCCTCTCCCGCCTCCCCCTTTTGCGCGCAGACCACCTCCTATTGTTTTTTGGGCTTGTTCGCATGCTTCGTGTAGAGGACGCCATGCCCGGGCGTGACCAGGGGTGAGCACCGAACTAGCAAGCCAGATGGTGCACCTAGCTCGAGGTCGGAGACGCGGTCACCTTACGCTAGAACTAACTGACGTCAATCTACAACCATAGCGGAAATTGTTGGAACCGGACTACGTCAGAATTACAACCACGATTAAAATTTGCTACAACTGCAACAAACATTTTTCTGCTAGGAACTACGACAAGGGTTGCAACTGGCGCAGTTAGGAGCTACAACCCTTTTGACAGATGTTACAACCAGGACGATTTTTTTTACAACCAGGGCCAACGGCCGGCGGCGACAAATGCTACAACCATGGAACGACGAAGGATGCAACTGGCGACAACAGATGCTACAACGTTTCAACAAGAATATTACAACCATGGACGACGAATGCTACCATCACGACCCCCGGCGACGACGAATGCTAGAACTATGGTCAACGAAGGCTACAACCGACAACAACAGATGCTACGATTGTTTTGCGAGGAACTTGCAATCTACGACACCCAGAAGACGACGATGCTACTCCCCTGCACGGCGAGCTACAACCGGCGACGACGGCATAAGGTTTTTTTGCTAAAACCGTATCATTTTTTTGCTACTACCGGCGAATTTTTTGCTACATCAATTCACGAACTCCCACAGTGCTTCAAACGCGGCGAGATGCTGGTGGTGGGGTGTTGCGAACCACGACGGCGGCGACGAGCGCGGCGTCGAGCAAGATGACTTTTCAGTTTGGAGCGACGGGTGGCACGGTGCTACGACCGGAGGCGACAGAGAGTGGCGCCGCACATCCATGGAGCTGCGCGAGATGCGGATCTGCGCGAAGGAGAAAGCTCAGGGCTAACTATTTTTTGCCCGATCCAATGGCCCCGTACTCACATCTGACGGTTCATGCGCTGCCTGCCGAAACTATTGGCATGCGCGCCGGCGCCTATCACTCACCTTATTTCAATGCTGCCAAATTGGAAGCCCCAAACCTGCATCACATAACAGGCAATCAAAACCTTATTATATGGCTCTCACATCGGCGCTCGGGGCTGCGTGAACTCGCGGCCGCTGCCGGCCGGATCTCTTTGCTCCAACCACGCCCGCTTCTACTGCGCCTGGATCCGGCCTCAGCCACAACTGCTCTCCCTCTCCCTTCCTCCCGCAAGGAGAAGCAGGTGTGCAAGATGAGCTCCCCTGACGTCACGCCGCCCCTCCCATCCTCACCGCCAGCAACTCTGTCGACCTCTTCGTCGCCGCACCCCGACCAACCTACCATGCTTCCACCACTTCCTGCTGGGCTGCCTGTTGTCTGCACATACAACCCATTAACGGTGGCGGCAAGGGCGTCTACGGTCTACTCGTGCGTGCCACGTCGATCGCATGGATTGGGCAGGAAAAAAAAGATAAAAAGAAATAATGTAAAAGTGGTGGAGCGAAACCCTCTCGTCCTCACGCCCTCCGCCTCGAGTGTCGCCTCCTCCCTCTCCGGTCTCCAGCGCCGCCACTCCTCCTCCCTCTATCCAGCGGTGCCGCCACCCCTCCCTGTGCATGCGCTGCCCCGCCGCCGCCCCTCCTGCTCCTCCTACCTGCTGACGTCTCGCAACTGCAGTCATCCCCAAGGCGAGCAAGCTATCTAGGCTAGGGTTCACCGGAAAGAAAGGCGAGCATCCATCTATGCGCTTCGATTGGATGCTTAACAGTCTTTACCCAGCCGCCTCCTTCTCACGTTTAACCCTCAAGATGCAACAGGAGGGGCTGCACTCTCAGATCGGTCGCGACGCTACACCACGGAGGCACGAACCAGATTTGTTCCTACGCCATGTAGGTGGCACCGCCGCCTGATCCAACCTCGCTCAAGCACCCGGGCAGGCAAGCTTTCATGGATTCAATTTGGAGGTTCGACCCCCCCCCCCTCATCCTCTATTCCATTGTACCTTATTTAAACAATTCAACAAATTGTTGGTTTGGTTTTTGTTCTGCAGGAATAAAGTTTGACTCGAAAGATCTTGGTTGGAGAAGATTTCATCGGTGTTCCATGTGCTGATGAGCGACCAGTGCTAAGGGGAATAGTGAGGTTTGGTGATGGCAAGGAGCCAATAATGGCAATGGCGGCAACCTCTTTTCCTGTGTAAGTCTTCGTGTCACTTGTTTTCTTTAAACCATTCAGGCTTTGATTTCCTTAGCCATGTGCATATCATGTGTTTGATGCAATGTACACGAATGACCATGCACTCGGTGGACTTTAATTTTTCTTCGCTATAGTAGATAGCATCAATCTTCGTAACCGAGCCTCGCAACTGAGCTACATGTGAAGCTTAACATAAATTTATGTTCTAGGTACAAACGTGTTAGCACAAAACTTATTGGAACACCAATTCTTAGTATTTGGATCGTCACTTCAGAATATACGAGGTTATGAGGCATTGGAATTAATTAGGAGATGGAATGATGGGGGGTCTGATTACCTTGGCAAATGAGAACCATCTTTTTATTCATAATGAAGGTATTATACTGTTATAATATCTCGCTCATTGGCTGTGCATTTCAATTAAGTATGTAGTTGAACTGAATAGCGTTTCAATAAGCTAAAGTCAGGCTCTTCACTTCAATTGCAGCTTCCCCGACCAAAGTCATCCCTGACTACTGAACAGGTTAGTGCTCTTCCTGCCACTCTTGTGTATTTATATCTCTGCCATGATTAAAAGCTTAATTTTGGGGATGGGTTGAGGCAATGCAATTGCTTATAGTCAGTCAGAGAAAGAGTGCCAGTGGTAGCTAGCTTTAGTTGTCTAGCAAGGCACCTGGAAACATTCGGGCCGAAATTATCAGAAGAAGTCGAGCGTACAGGTTTTTGTTGTACAATTCTGTTGTTGTGATATGCCATCCATGAGGAAGTCTTGAGTATGTTTGTGTGTAAGCATGCTCTCTCATTGTAATACTCACAACGCAAGCTTGTAGTTTAGGGAATGTGCATCATACAAGATATGGGTGCCGATTATGTTAAGCTTATTCAGGGTTTTCATACCTTCACTTTTAATCATTAGTTCACTACAAGCTCTTAAAAGCCAGTTTTGCTATAACAATGCAGATTAAACCTCCGTCATCTCAGGCTGGTCGTTTACTCAAATACTCCCTATAGGGACTGGAGGATCATCTTTGGGGCCTCAATTTGTTTTTGAGGCACTTGCGTCTGATAACCCCCCATTGAAGGTATTGTCCTGAGTTCTCTAATCTGCGCAATGTACCTTGATTGCATTTTTCCATTCTGTGTATTTAGGTGTGTTTCAATCACTATAAGCATTACCCTATTTTTCTGCTGGATATCAGATAGGATTTATTGACAACACCGACCCTGCTGGAATTGATCATCAAATTGCTCAACTAGGGGAGGAAATTAAATTTACTCTTGTAATTCTAATCTCAAAGGTACATATATAGTCCTATATTTCCTTATTATGCCTCTCTTTCCCATTGCTATTAGATACTTGTTCGCATCACATGCTTGTTTGTACGTACAGAGTGGTGGTACACCTGAAACCCGGAATGGTCTACTAGAAGTGCAAAAAGCCTTCAGAGATGCTGGACTGGATTTTTCAAAACAGGTTTTGACCTCAGTTCCTTTTCCCCTTTTGCATGTTAATTTATATATTGAAATGGCAAATGTTGTATGTTGGACTACTCTTTAACTGCAACCAGTGAATATTACTCTGGACTGTTAATTTTCTATAGATGCTCATGCCATCATATCAGGGTTGTGAGGCACACTGGAATGATTTGCTCATGTTTCATGTACAGACTAGTGACAAGATGAGAATCTGTATGAACTGCCCTGGATCCAGTTCTTACCGCATTTTTAGTATTTTAGGTGTGTCATAACTCGATTCTCTATGGATTCGATGCATCAATACATAATTTTGTGGTCATTGTCATTGCTCAATAAATAAGCATTCATCTTGATAACACAAGTGATTTTCCTAAACCAGTGTGAAAACTGTGCATAAGACACAACAACAACTAAGCCTTCAGTCCCAAACAAGTTGTGGTACGTTGGAGCTGAAACACATAAGATCTCGAAACTCATGGTTCTGGCATGTGGATAACTAACTTCCACGCACCCCTATCCATTGATTATTTGTCTGATTTATGTCATCCGCCATGCAAGCACAATTGTTTTGTTTCTTCCGAAAGAAACTCTGGGTAGTAAGCCTTCTATATTCTTTGTTGAATGGAATTCACACAAAAAAATGATATCCCATTTAAGAAAAATAGCAATCTACGTTAGTCTAGGAACAATATTACATTAGTATATTAATTCAAGAGATAAACAATCAGCATGAAAAGTTTCCAACTCTTGCCATTCAAGAGATAAACAGTTACCATAAATATTACACACAGCGAGGCAATTGGCCATCATCGTCAGTAAGAGGTACAAACTTCTAATCTGGCATTTGTTTTGTTTGTTTCAACAGCACTACCATACTGCAAGAGGTCTGGAACGCGGGTATTTTGGAACGGCAACTTCACCATCTATATGGCCACACAACCCCACATAACAAGTCAGGTTGTACTAGACAAATGGGACCCATCTTTATATCATTTTCCAAGAGTTCAACCATGGGATAGTTTAAAATTATTTAAATATATTCTTCTGAATAAATTGTAAACCTCCATTGCCATCCTGCCCTGTCTAGAAGGAAAAACAACAGCCGAAATTGAGTGAAATATATTTAAAAGAGCAGCTCAACAGATAACACTTAAAATCTTTCAGAGTTGATGGATACAAAAGTTGTTTGATTTGAATCCTAGATTAACCACCTGACCATAATCCAGAACTGGGTGACAAGGTTGGCATGTTTCTTCTTGCATGATACCATGTGCTTCAGTTTCTGGTAGTCCCCATGAAGATATATACTTGAAGTGTTCCTGAAGGAGTGTTCAAGAATGAAAAGTGGAGTTTTAGTCAAGTGGAATATGATGACAGACCATAGTATTATTAAGGAGCTCTTAAGTTGGTATGGTCCAGTACACCAGTACTCTCCACCATGCCATGTACTCAATGTTTCAAAATTTAAATAGCCCTTTACAGCTTTTACAGAATGAAATGCTTCCCTACTGAATAGTTTCCATGAACAGAACTAATACTGCTAATATCCACTATTCATGTAGAAGATATAGTTCCTGTGTGCTACATGCACCAAAACTACTTGGAACTTATAAACACTTTTTCATCTATTCACTTCTTAGGTATCATACACACTGTCCATAAGTTTAAGTAATTCGGGTACTAGAAAATAAGCATTTAGAGAACTTACCAGTCTTGTGTTAAATTTACATGTATGGCAGCTCCCTGAGCGCTCATATGTTTTATCTCTCTTCTAATTCTGTACGACTGTCCGCTCCTCTTTAGGTGGCGTACTTTGGAATCCGCTAAGCCCAAGGAGTTTTGTATTTGTTGGAACTTGGTACTGTTCTTTTGATGATAAAAAGGGCAGTCTGATGCACGTAGCTCCTGCTTGCGTAGGATCCAGGGAAGGGCCCGACCACTTACTGTTCTTTCAATAAGTAATAGAATTATTCAGGCTAGACCAAGTCTTGGCTTGGTTCAGCCATAGATATGACCAAATGCAAAATCCATCCTATATATCTCACTGCATACATTTTATACGCGGAACAGTAAACAAAGATGTGTATTATAGTAAAGAGCAATAGTAGCGTGTCTTTTTCAATGCGAGGCATTGTTCTTTATTGAAGATATTTTGTGATGATGCAGCATGGTGTCAGATAACTTTGAAAACAGATTCAGCAAAGGCACATAGGGGGCATCAAGTTATTTTGGCAAGTATTATAAATCATAGATAGTTTGATTTTCAGTAAATGCCTGAACATATTGCAAAAGAATTAGGGTTATGACATCAGAGAAAAAACTGAAGCTTTTGCAAGCTATGAGACATACAGAATCAACACTTGAAAAGTATTCTTCTGGATTTAAGAAGTATGCTTTGCCCCATTTCAGATGACAGAAATTCTCTCTGGACACTGCTACATGTTCCACCAGACGAGTAACTTCAGCTTGACTATCTTGCATTTGTCCAAGATTTTCCTGTTTAGAAGCATAGTCATATCCAGGAGTCATGCTCGGATCGTGTTGACTACAAAGTCAGGCTGCAGCAGAAAGACACTGCCATGCCAAGCCCTTGGAGGCATATGGTTTCGTGGGGTCCATCATGCCGCCTACGCTGTGCTTGCACACATCGTGTCCGCATATGCTCCGGAGCCGTGACTCCTCCTACATCGGCGCCACTGCCTATCCCAAGTACTCGCCTTCTCCTCCTCCCACCGTGGCTACGGTTTCCTCTGTTCCCTGATCTTCCTCTCCAACACAGGAGCTTACTAGGCTGATTAATAAGCTTATTCATTCAAGCTCTATATTTTCAAATCTTCTTACGCTTACCAAACTTGCAGTACTGTAATTTTTTATCAAAATTCTAAAAGATTGAGCATTGACTATGTATCTGATAGTTACTTTATACATGGGTGCCAAATCATGCTCATGGAGGGACCTCTGCCAAACACAAATAGCCAGACACTTATAGTAGATGAATCTCACCGTTCGTATCATGGGAATGTGGGAACACACTAATACGGATTCTACTGTGTTATATGGTCCGAATTTCTTTATGGTTGATCACAAGGTAAAATTCATAACTGAACTACAATCTCACATCTCATTGCAGCAGATTATATGATTCAGTCTATGTACAACTTTTCAGGGCAACACAATGGAAGGAACGGTCCCCACATATAGGATGTCTATCTATGAAAATGAGTTCCAAGAAGGGGTCATATATACGATTGAAAACTTTTGAGATATGTACAGCCAGGAAAAAAAATACAGGGCGGTGGAGCATCTGTTCTGGATCAGTTTTGCTCAACAAACATTAATATAACCAGTCGTTCCGCAACCAGAAGATTCTGTGTGTGGTTACACAAATTATCCTCTTTCACAATTTGAAAAGTGCATCAGCCAAAATGTGTTCATCTTAGGTCAGCGCTTAGTAATGTTCTTCCTTGACCCCTTATGCTAATCGACTCCTTGACAAAATGAGATATACCTATGTGATTATTATTTTTTTGCATCTTGTGACAGTACAGGTTGAACAATCGAGGAGGCCGAGGGATGACTATATTGGGGTCGTGGTGGATTGGCTGATGGATGTGGTTGACGAGTTCAAACTTCTGGCTGACACACTTTACCTTCTGATTCATATATTGGCCAATTCCTCACAGTGGGACAAGTTGAGTTTCTTGGTGTCGCTTCATTACTTGTTGCTGTGTATGGCCTAAACTTTCTTCTATCTCTTTTTGTGTGTCTCTTTACTGTCCAACTAGCATGACTGTGGTACTATAGGAAGTGCTAAGAGATTCATCTTGGTAAGACGAAAAAAATTCAGTGACACTACTGACGGCACATACACGAATCAGCAGGTAACCTTCTTCTAACTGGCCATTTCATTGGTAAAATTTCTTTTGACTGGTGTGAATGACGAAGACACATTTGTAATTTGTATGCACTATAGATAGTGAAGATGGAGGCTGAATTTATACAGTAGGTCTGTTCCAGCACCTACTTTTGATCATATGAAACTAAAAAGATAGAAGGTACTTCCCATGCAAGATCTTATCCTATGCGAAGTTATTCTGCGGGTTTTGTTGTAAGACATTTATGAGCAGTTTGCCCATGTTGCAAGATCTTAGGACTTCTCATGTTTGGGATTCTTCCTTTCTACTTTGTTAGAATACAATTGCAGGAATCACAGGTGATGAGACAGCCCAGCTCTCATTTCTGGTGAGAGGCGCCATCGGCAGCAAGTCAGCATAGGGGATCATACACCCAGCGTCCTATATCTGGTGTGTGGCACCATCTTTTACCTTCTCCCCTCCTCTATCTGCTTCCTCTCCCTTCTCTTCTATCCTTCTCTGGTTGCCATCTTCTTCCCTTCTCTCCCCCTCCTACTTGTGAAGTCTTAGCACAAACTGATCCCTCCTTTGACAATTACTAGATTTTTATAGTGCCTTTGCGCGCTGTTCTGCAAAATGACGATGAATAGTTGAATTTTGATAAATTCAGTCAAAACATGTATTGTTAAAGAAGCAATAAAGTTGGCCAAATAATGCATAAGCGAAATACAAATCAGGATTACAGTAATATAACTGATGCATTGATCAGCGTGCAGGACTAGGTAGTTGTCCGGCAAGACTGGCCGCAGAGGTGAAACCGAGCAGCACCGTAGTTGGTCGTAACCTACAGAGCGCCCGCGTCCAGCACAAAAGTGATTCTTTTCTTCTCTAATTGCCTAGGAAATTGGAGTAAATTTTGTGATTGCAGATACGCTCTCTAGGTAAATAATTAACTTTTCTCCTTTTCTACCCCTTTACAGGGACATCCAGGAAGGTGGCGAGTCTCTCCCACAGCGTCGCTGTCCTCCATGTCTTGGTCTGCCGCACGTATGTTTACCACGCAGAGAAGCACATGTGATCCTCATAATAGCAGTTTGTAATGAATTCTGGAACAAATCGGGAGGTTAAAGTCAGCAAAGCATATTCACCTGTAGTCAAATCACTTTTGATGTATATAAGTGCCACCAAAGATCAACCTAGACCCATCAACATGCATAAACTAGATATGTGCGCATATGAACGCTCAGGAGGCGTGCCAATGGCACGCCCCAACCACTAGTAGTGTGTCATCTGCCGGCAGCCCCGTCCACTGCTGGATCCAATCGAGATGGGGAGCTCTTGCCCGCTCTGCGGTAGCCAAAGCTGGGGCGCCCCTGCCAGGTTGGTGGAGGGTCTGTGGAGGTGCCAGAGGTGCCCCCAGGCAACCTACCAGTTTCCGCATCCGTGAGGCTCCCTACTCCGACCTTGCCCGTTGTCTCCGCCGCCATGCTGGCCACGGCTATGCTGGCCTCCCGCAAGGCCGACCCGGTCATAGGTGGGCGGATGGCCGGTGCCCGTGCATTCCTAGCCGACGTCTCCTCCAGCCAGCTGCCACCGTCCCCGACGTCAACGCCTTCATCCTTGTTATGGCCAGCTCACGCGGATCCATCACCGACATGTCTCTGATGCACCATCCCGGAGGCCTCTCCCTTGCGTCCTGGTTGGGGAGACTGGCTCCACTAGTAGAAAAAGGATCTAATGTGAGACACATTAGTCCCGGTTCGATTTTGGCCCGGTACTAATGGTACCATTAGTGCCGGTTCAAACGGCTAAGCATCAATGCCGGTTCGTTTTGAACCTTTAGTACCGGTTCGTGCCACGAACCCGTACTAAAGGGGTGGTGGCAGGCTGGCGTCAGGCCGGGGCCCCACGATCACCTTTAGTACCGGTTCGTGGCACAAACCGGCACTAAAGGGCTAACCTTTAGTACCGGTTCGTGCCACGAACCGGTACTTAAGGGGTTTGACCTATAGTCCCGGTTGGAGACACAAACCGGGATTATAGGGCAATTTTCAAACTCTAC
>NC_057801.1:44683572-44684483 GCF_018294505.1 Triticum aestivum | reverse complement strand
TGTATCGCCATTTCAGTTTTGAAAAATACAAAAGAAAATAATGAAAAATTTAAAAAATAAAATTCTTCGAGATGTAGTTATATTACTACATCTACTAGTTAGGAAACTTAAACTTAAATTTGGACATGTTTCGCAAAAAATATAGGGAAAATGTAAAACGGCTATAACTTTTGCATACGACGTCGGAAAAAATGTATAATATATCAAAAAATTCAGCATGAAAATTCGCATCCGATCGGCCTATGGCCTGTTTGCAATTTTTTAGAATCCAAAAATTCCAAAAGGAAAAAAAAGATATGCTCAAATTTCAGTTTTTTTAATTTTGGTTAAATCTGGTCAAACTATGGTCAAACTACTTATTCAAGAAGTATTAATGTTGCTACATAATTATTCAAGAATATTAGTGTTACCAAATAATTATTTCAATTTTTTGAATTTTGGTCAAATCTGGTCAAACTGTGGTCAAACTTATTCAAGAAATATTAGCGTTACTAACTGTTTTTTAGAATAATAGTTCCAAACTCAAACGGTGAAATGTGTGACCTAATGCTCAAGCTAAACTGCTGAGGGTTAATAGGATTGACAGCTTACATTTCTCAGAAAAACAACAAGTGCAGACTTGGAAAATAGGCGGAATAGAACTCCGAAGTTAAGCGTGCTCAGGCAGAGTGAGAGGATGGGTGACCGGCCAGGAAGTTAGACGATTTGGAATGAGTGATCCACACTTGAGCAGTTAAGAGGGGTGATTAGAGACTAAATCATCAAATAATTCAGAAAAATGAAAATCACAAAAAAATCAAATATTTTTTACAATTTTTTCAAAAAAATATATACCTTTAGTACCGGTTGGTAACACCAACCGGTACTAAAAGTCCCCCATACCACGGCGCAAGCTCACGCCACGTGGTGGG
>NC_057801.1:44682172-44683492 GCF_018294505.1 Triticum aestivum | reverse complement strand
TGCCGGTTGCAGAACCGGCACTAAAGGCCCTTACGAACCGGTTTTAAAGCTCCGGTTTCTACTAGTGCTCGGATGCTTCAGTGGGAAGACGATGACTGCTGATCCCATATGTTGCGCGCAAACAGCTCGTGGGGAAACGTTGGAAGGCTAGCACCTTGTCACCGAGCGCCATCATTTGCCATCTTCAAAGGTCTTTCCTCAGCCCACTTCTGATGCCCGGCTGGCTCCTCCGGCGTGGCTGAACCAATTAGATGTAGAGCTGTCTAATTAGATGCCTCTCCAAAGGTCAGCATGCCCACTCTTGCACGAACCAATTAGATGTAGAAGTTGTCTCCATTTCGGCCACACTGCTCGCTTCTGTCGTGCAAAGAACCCCAGCCACCAGTCTACGCCGCTCCGACATGCTGCTCCATTGCCTTCCCAAGTGCTTGCTTCTGCCAAGGATGCTACCATGGTAGAGGTGCCGCTGCAGTCTGTCATCGCGGTGCAGGCTGAACTGCAAGACTGTCTGATGGGAGTTAGAGTTTTTTGGCGAGAGCTGAGATGGTATTGTGCAGGCTCACAATCATGCGAAATGTGCCTTTGTTGGCTGAGGTCCAGATTTATTCTACGAGTGAGGGTGAAACAGAACCCTATGGTTGTTTCTCTCCTCGTAGTAGGCACATCGCCGAGGTCGTCGCTCCAGTGATGCAAATTATGTTTGGGTTGCAGCAGCTATGTGAGGCACCATCTCCACCTTTGTTGAGGGTGCTTCAAAAGGAGATGGGTTTGGTGATGCCCATGATGTCGTCACCGATGATATCGGCAGCAAGCCCGTCATTCGTTGTTGTGGATAGTGAGGGACATGATTCGCCTCTGTCATGTGAGCATCTGGAGATGCCTGAGTCCATCATGTCGGTGGTACCTGTGGCTAATGATGTTGAGGCGATCGATATGTTGGCACCTGATCCTTTGGAGCCTAGCCAGCCGCTTGCCTGTGTCGATCGTGGAGGTGCTAACGTTTCGGTCACCCAGTCGCACGTGACAGTTGGGAAGGTTTTCGTGCGTGACAAGGTCGACGAGATTCTCTTTGAGTTAGAGATTCACGACTTTCTCCCACGTTTGGAGAGGGCTAGCCCTGGATCTTCTGGCAAGAAGATTGTGGAGGAGGCTCTCAGAAGCAAGAGCAAGAAGAGTAGTGCCATGGAAAAGGCGTTTGCGGCTGCTTGATGGATGGATCGTCACCGGTATCTTGGGCTATCCTTATGGCTTGGCTTGCCTCCGTGGATTTGGCGGTGCCTGTGGTCTTCGCTGAGGGTTTCTTAGCGATGTGCCAATGTG
>NC_057801.1:44658784-44682162 GCF_018294505.1 Triticum aestivum | reverse complement strand
GGTCGTTCTGTGTTGGGTATGATTGTCGGGCCGGTCATGCGCTTATGGGGTTACATCTTTGTGAGTAGTCCACACGTGATCCGTTTGTATCGGTTTTCAGCCGGTTTCCCGTTAATCAAATGGACAATTCTCTTCTACTTAATTAATCGATGAGGCAAATCTTTTGCATCGGTCTAAAAAACAGAAAGACATTGCTTGTGTTTTATTTCGACGGGATCTAATTATAAAGACCCATAGGATCAAACATTCATGATCATATTGTTTACGGTTTTGCTAATTCTCAGTTGAGCGAGAAACTAAGTCTCAGTCGATTCCATTATTATCGGACATTTTGGTTTATTTCTTTATTGAGGGCTTCCTGCATGCCAGCTGCAACCCACTTCATTCGGCCACTCTCTTGGGTCTTGCTGACTGCTGGGCCAAGACCTAGAGATGGACTTTCCTTGTGTTTTCAGGTGGATAACCAACCGGTAGAAGGAAATGTTGGGTGTTTTTTTCCTTTTCCACTCAAATGTTTGTCCATTTTTGTTGCTTTTCTAGTATTTCTTTTTTGCATAAAAGATTATTTTTTAACAATACAAAAATATTTTTGAAGGAAATGATAAGAACAAAAGTGGGAGAAAGCAATAAGCATGAAGAGAAAGAACATTAGCGAAGCGATCGAGAAAAAACAAATGGGCTGATTCCATGCCCACTAAGTAGAGATCACATGTAAAACTAGCCAAGAAAACTAACTATTCAACGTAAGTTACGTTAGCTGAATGACTTAACAAAAGTGTTAGTCACCTGAGGTGTGGATGCACACTATTATTTTTCCGGTGCCCTTTTGCTTCATAATCATATTCCTCTTCACCTCTTTTCCTGATGGCGTCCTTTATGGATCAACATGGAGTATTATGTATAGAGAAAAGTATGTTTTTCGTCCCTCAAGTTTCCAAAAAGTACAAAATTGGTCCCTCAAGATTTTTTGGTATACATTTGGTCCTTCAAGTCTCAAACCCAGCTAAGTTTAGTCCAAAACCAGATTTTGACCAGGTTTGACCGCCCAGACTTTGACCGGGTTTGACCGGCTGAACAGTAAATTCAAAAAAATATATTCAAAAACAGTTCAAAAAATCTGTTTTTTTTCATGCAATATGCTTACATGCGTAAGGTGCGTGCCAAATTTCCTGGTCTTTCGGCACTCGAGGCGCCTGTGGGAAAAAACAACAAATATACTCCTGATGAACAGTAAATTCGAAAAAATTTGCAAAAAATAAACAAAGTCTGAATTTTTTGGGGGTTCAATATACTGGGGTGCGCAAGGCGGGTGCAATTTTTTGGCAACTTTGGACATTCAAGGGGCTCATGGCAAAAAAACAAATTTTCGCTCATGAAAAATAGCCAAAAACTGTTATTTTTGGCATGAGCTCCTCGAATGTTGAAAGATGCCAAAAATTTGTATGGGACTTGTGCACCCCAGTATATTGCTATATTTTTCGAATTTACTGTTCATAGGGAGTAGATTTTTGTTTTTTGCTATGGGCGCCTCGAGTGTCTCAAGTCCAGGAAATTTGGCACGCACCTTGCGCATGTAAGCATATTGCATGACAAAAAAATTCAGTTTTTTTGAACTATTTTTTATTTTTTTCGAATTTATTGTTCATAGGTCAAACCCGGTCAAAGTCTGGGCGGTCAAACCCGGTCAAAATCTGGTTTTGGACTAAACATAGCTGGTTTTGAGACTTGAAGGACCAAATGTATACCAAAAAATCTTGAGGGACCAAGTCTCTACTTTTTGGGAACTTGAGGGACGAAAAACATACTTTTCTCTTATGTATATATAGTATTAATATCAACTTTTTTATGTACATGTAGTACTTCCTCCGTTTTTATTTAGTCCACGTATTAGATTTGGTCAAAATCAACCTTTATAAATTTTAACAAATTTTGTAAAAAAATATTAACACATAAAATAACAAATCAATGCAATTAGATTTATTATTGAGTGCACTTTCACATCATATATATTTATTATGATAAATGTTTATTGTTTTTCATAAACATGATCAAATTTTACATAGTTTGACTTAAGTGAACTCTAATATGCAGAGTAAATAAAAACAGAGAGAGTAGTAGTCAAGTACACCGTCGGAAATTCACTTCATCCCATGGCCGGTCAATGTGGGAGTGCGCACATGTCTTAGTCTCTTGTACTCCCTCCTTTTCTTTTTAGTCTGCATATATGATTTGGTCAAAGTCAAAATTGTTAACATCTCAGATACTAAAGTTTTATGTTATGCAAATTAATTTCATTATGCATCTAATATAAATGATTTCATTGTGTGGATGTTGATATCTTTTCCTACAAAGCTAGTCAAATTTTATAAAGTTTGTCTTTGACTAAATCTTATATGTAAACTAAAAAGAAACAGAGGAAGTATTAATCTGTTGTGCACACGCCATGGATGTATGCTTGTTTTGTCCATGGGCCCAACCAAACAGCCAACCATCTTATAAATGCATTAACACCCATCAATCCTTTCCAACATCCACCAATAAACCAAATATATGCATTTATACTTCAGATTATGAATGGGATCCCATGTTGGTGAGAAGCCCTATTTAAGCCCATGCACCCCCCTACGAAACTCCTCGCATCATCCCTGTCTCCAGCCGACTACTATTGCTAGTTAGATCAAGATGGTCCGTGCTGCAGTTGCTCAGCTTATGCTGGTCGCCCTAGTGGCCGCTATGCTCCTCGTAGCCACCGACGCGGCCATCTCCTGTGGACAGATGAGCTCTACCTTGAGCCCCTGCATCTCCTCTGCCCGCGGCAATGGCGCCAACCCGCCTGCGGCCTGCTGAAGCGGCATCAGGAGTCTGGCCAGCGCAGCGAGGAGCACCGCTGACAAGCAAGCGGCGTGCAAGTGCATCAAGAGCGCTGCGGGTCGGCTCAACGTTGGCAAGGCCGCTGGCATTCCCTCCAAGTGTGGCGTCAGCATCCCCTACGCCATCAGCTCTTCTGTCGACTGCTCTAACATTCGCTGATCAACCACGGGCCACCATGTTTGCCGCTAATAGCTCCATCCATCGACGGTGAGTACGTTGAGGTCACAAACACACACACACGAATTAAATCTCGTATTATCTCCATGTGTGTGTGTAAGAGAGAGTGTGTACGTACGTCGAGCAAGCTCAGCATGGCCCACCACTGTTGTATCGATGTTTGGTTGTTCCTACACTACATCCGAGGAGATACATGAGTTTGTCATACTTTTTACCATGTGCACTTTTGATATATTGATGAGATTCGGCTCTACTCTCTACTCACGCACGTCGTTATTGCACATGTATGACTGGGAAAGCATTCCATTCAAGTAGCTGCTCCTGGGAAAACATAGGAATGGAAATAAACCAATTCTTTAGAATGGAACCATGACATTCCACTCATTTGGTCTCTCTAATAAACACACCCTAAAACCGTGAGAGATGACAAAGAAATTTAGTTAATGTAACCACCTATG
The DNA here is from genome assembly GCF_018294505.1 of Triticum aestivum. Classification (NCBI taxonomy): domain Eukaryota; kingdom Viridiplantae; phylum Streptophyta; class Magnoliopsida; order Poales; family Poaceae; genus Triticum; species Triticum aestivum. The sequence goes on along the minus strand of NC_057801.1, from coordinate 44,678,656 downwards.
AAAACACGTGCTGGTTTTTATTTAAGAAATCTTATTAGTAGCGGTATATTTCTAAAAAAGAGTCCCCCACGGAATAAGATCCTCCTGTCAAATGGAAACAACTTGAGGTCTCTAGGTCTGCTCAAATTGCCATCTTCCAGTTCGCCACAAAATACTTCTAGATAGATTTAGCTAATTTTCAAACCGTGCACACGTGAGTTCATTGTGCAAGATGGTATTTAATTAAGCACCAATTGTTAGTGACTACACGAACGAAAATTTGGAATACTCATGATTGTGATGCTAATTGGTAAGTACATTATACACTATGTTTTCTACAAATGGATCGGATAGTATGAAATGGTCATAGCATCTACAACTCGATACCCGATTGTTGAGATGTATATTGCATGTGTATTTCTTGTACAACAAGTCTACCTCCTTCCTTGTATAGTTGAGGTCTAGACTCCCCTTGTACCTATATATATACGTGCATACGCACCCGATGAATATATCGTGAGTTGTACCAATCCTCTACATGGTATCAGCCTAACACGGTCCCTCATCGCACGCCGCAACCCTAGCCTGCCGCCGCGCCTTACCTCCTCCCGCGCCGCCGATCTACGCTGCCGCCGCGCCCTCCCTTCAGCGCCGCCGCCCTGGTCCCCGCGCGCCGCACCTCACGCTCCCCTCCTGCTGGGCCGCTCCCTCCTCCTAGCCGCGCATCGCCTCCCTCGTAGAAACCCCGTCGCGCTGCTGCTCATCTCCTAGCCGCGCCGCTCCCCTCCAAAACCCTAAAACCTCACCCGAGCCCAGCCCAACCACCCCTGCCGCTGCCATGTCTCACTCCTCCCGCTCCCACCGCAGCACCCCGTTCGCCTCCTCCTCAGAGGCTGGTTCTCTCCCCGACCCGGCATACACCCGTGATGTCCCGACCTTCGATCGCGTCCCCATCAAGCTTTCTCACATGGAGGCCAATTTCTATGCTTGGAAAACCAACTTTAACCTTCTCTTCCGCGAGTACAATCTCCGTGATCACATTGACGGCACCACCGACTTCCTCGCCATGCGTCGCGACGAGGATTGGATGGCGGTTGACGCCACCATCATCCGGTGGCTTTTTCTCACCATGTCCAAGGACATCTTCCACACCGTTGTTCGCGATGGGGACGATGCCTACACGGTGTGGACGAAGATCATTGGCCTCTTCACCGACAACAAGCTCCAACGGATCGTCTTCTTGCAGCAGGAGTTTTTTGGTTGTCACCAAAACGACTCTTCCATTGATGCTTACTGCATGCGCCTCAAGACCCTCTCCGACGAGCTCAATGACGTCGGCTTCAAGGTTGGGGACGAGCTCCTCCTCTCCACCCTCACAGCCGGCCTCAACGAAGATCTCGGTAATGCCGCATCCAATCTTACTCTTATGGCTAACCCTACTTACGAACGGGTGGTGGCCTACCTTCGCCTCAAGGAGCGTCGCCTCAAGAATTTGCGGGCTCGCGCGGTCCACACCGCCTTCGCCGTTGGCTTCTCCCACGGCGGGTCTTCTTCAACCCCTCCCGCCGGGGGCCACGGCGTGCCGCACCCGCAGCAGCCTCGTCCGCCGCTGCCTCCAGCACCAGCTGGTGCGGGCGGGTATGGTGCCTTCCCGCCTCGGCCTTCAGCGCCTGCCCCGCCGCCTCCACCACAGCAGCCCAACCAGGGCGATCGCCGCGGCCGTGGTGGCCGCCGTGGTCGTTGCAACCGCAACAACAACGGCGGCGGACAGCAGCGCAACGGTGGCCAGCAGCAACAGCTTCCTTCGCTGCCCTGGGGTACTGGCCACAACCCCTGGACCGGGGTTGTACATGCCTACACGATGCCAGTTCCCCGTGTTCCACTCCCGGGTCTTCTCGGGCCTCGGCCGGCGACGCACTAAGCTTTCTACGCGGCTCCTCAACTCGGCGCTGCTACACCACCGCCTCCCCCCTACCCTGCACCGTTCGGCTATGGCACGCCGAACCCTAGTCGGGGGGTGACGGGGTTCACTGGCTACCCCCCGCCGGTCCCGCCGGTCTCCTACGACCCGGCCCTGCTCTCAGCACTGCAGTACACGCCTCAGCCTGGCTCCTACACCGGCGGCGGCGACTGGTTCATGGACACCGGTGCATCATCTCATATGGCAGCCTACCCGGGTAACCTCTCCTCCGCGTCTCCTGTTCATACTTCTTCCCGTATCATTGTCGGTAACGGCGCTGGTCTCCCCATTACTCATGTTGGCTCTACTCCCTTTCCTTCCCAGTCTCGGCCATTGTCTCTTAATAATGTGCTTGTATCTCCTCAACTTATTCAAAATTTAGTCTCTGTTCGTAATCTTTCTCGTGATAACTCTGTAACTGTCGAATTTGACGAAGTTGGTTTTTCGGTTAAGGACGCCCGTACCCGGATGGTTCTTCACCGATGTGACAGTCCCGGCGACATGTACCCCGTCCAGCCTTCATCATCTTCGCATGCTGGACCTCTTTCTCTCTCCGCCGGCGTGGATCTTTGGCACGCCCGTCTCGGCCATCCTAGCTCCACCGCACTTCATCAAATAGTCAAGGATTTTTCTTTTTCATGTAATAAAGCAGATATTCATTCTTGTCAAGCATCCCGCATGGGCAAACATGTTAGACTCCCGTTTAGTTCCTCTTCGACAGTTGCTTCTTATCCTTTTGAATTAATTCATAGCGATGTATGGACGTCACCTATCACAAGTAATTCTGGTTTTCTCTATTATCCTGTTATTCTCGATGACTATTCTCACTTTGTGTGGACCTTTCCGCTTCGTAGGAAATCTGACGTTCCCGCCACTCTCCTAGCCTTTTACTCCTACGTGTCTACACAATTTGGTTGTCCCAGACTTGCTCTTCAAACCGACAACGGGAAGGAATTCGAGAACCTCACCATCCGTACACTTCTCTCCAACCACGGCACTATCTTCCGGTTAACATGTCCATACACCTCCCAACAAAATGGCCGGGCAGAACGAGTCCTTCGTACTCTTAACGATTGTGTCCGCACTCTTCTGTTCCATGCCTACATGCCACCTCGGTTTTGGCCGGATGCCCTTGCCACCGCCACACTTCTTGTTAACCTTCGTCCTTGTCGTGTTCGTTGGAATTATACACCTCATCATCTTCTCTTCGGTTCTCCTCCCTCTTACGATGGTCTCCGCATCTTCGGATGCCTCTGTTTCCCTAGTATAGCCGCCACTACTCCTCATAAGCTTGCTCCTCGCTCCTTGCCTTGTGTCTTTCTTGGTTACCCGGCTAACACTAAAGGCTACCGATGTTATGATCTGGTGTCTCACCGTGTCATCACCTCTCGGCATGTTTACTTCGACGAGCATTGTTTTCCTTTTGCACAAGACCAGTTAATGGCGCCACCTGCAGGAGACGATCCCGCCTTGCCTGGCACCTCTCGCCGCCGCGCTGCACTGGGCATTGCATCGCCGGCCTCGCCAGCCCCCTTGCCTGGCGCGATGGGCACGTCGGCCTCTTCGCTGGCCTCGCCGACCTTGCCGGCCTCTTCGTCAGGCTCGCCGGGCACGCCGGCTTCACTGGCTTCGTCAGCCACGCCGGCCTCTTCGCCGGACTCCCCGGCCTTGCCGGCCTCGTCGTCAGGCTCGCCGGGCACGTCGGGCTCACCAAGCGCCTCGCTGGGATCGCCGGTCTCCTCTTCATCGACACCCCCACCGAGGCAGACGCCCGGCGCGCCATCTTCTGGCACGGCGCCTGGGTCGCCCTCGGCTCCTGCCGCCCCGGCCGCTGTCATACAGCCCGCCGGCCCTACTACCCGTGCCCGCATGGGGGTTCATCGGCCGAGTCTTCGTTACTCCGCCGACGAGTATGCCTGTCCAGCCTCCACGGTGGCTCGGTCGCCTCTTCCGACCTCCGCTCGTATGGCTCTTCGTGATCCACTTTGGTACGCAGCGATGAAGGAGGAATTTGAGGCATTGCAGCGTAACGCAACTTGGCAGCTTGTTCCCCATCCCCGGCACGCCAACATCATTACCGGGAAGTGGGTGTTTAAGCACAAGTTTCACCCCGACGGCACACTCGATCGCTATAAAGCTCGTTGGGTGGTCCGAGGCTTCCGACAGCGTGCTGGCATTGATTTCACGGATACATTCGCCCCGGTGGTCAAGCCCGGGACGATTCGCACTGTACTTCAGCTCGCAGTATCTCGCGCCTGGCCGGTGCACCAGATGGACGTCTCCAACGCATTCCTTCATGGTCATCTCAACGAGCAGGTGTATTGTCAGCAACCGACGGGATTCATCGACGCCACTCATCCGGAGCATGTTTGCCTGCTTTCCCATTCCTTATATGGGCTCAAGCAGGCTCCCCGCGCTTGGTACCAGCGCATCGCAGCGTTCCTCTGTCAGCTCGGCTTCCGCTCCACACGCTCCAATGCTTCGCTATTCATATACCGACACGGCGATGCTACCGCTTACCTGCTACTCTATGTCGACGATATCATCATGACAGCTTGCTCTAGTGCTCTTCTTCGACAGCTTACCGATCCTCTTCGTGCTGAGTTTTCCATTAAGGACTTGGGTCCTCTGCACTATTTCCTCGGCATCGAGGTTGCTCGCCGTGCGCATGGCTTCTTTCTTCATCAGCGGAAGTATGCTCATGAGCTTCTTGATCGCGCTGGGATGCTCTGCCACCGACGGCTCCCCTGCTCCGGATGCCTCGTTTTATCGGTCTATTGTGGGCGCTCTTCAGTATCTCACGCTGACCCGACCAGAGCTTCAGTATGCTGTCCAGCAGGTCTGCTTACACATGCATGCTCCTCGTGATGCTCACTGTACCGCGGTCAAACGGGTTCTCCGTTACATTTGCGGCACCATGGATCTCGGCTTGACGCTTCATGCCTCGACTGCTATGGACATTACCGCCTACTCTGATGCTGACTGGGCCGGCTGCCCCGATACGCGACGTTCCACTTCGGGGTATTGTGTTTATCTTGGACCATCTTTGATCTCTTGGTCGTCTAAACGACAGCCCACCGTTTTCTCGCTCCAGCGCTGAGGCAAAGTATTGAGCGGTGGCTAACATTGTTGCCGAGTGCTCCTGGCTTCGCCAACTTCTTCATGAGCTCTCTTGTCCTGTCAACAAGGCCACAATTGTTTACTGCGACAACTCTCCGCCGTTTACCTCTCTGCCAACCCGGTTCATCATCGTCGCACCAAACACATTGAGCTGGATATTCATTTTGTTCGGAACAGGTAGCTCTTGGTCATGTTCGAGTTCTCCACGTCCCTACTTCCCAACAGTTTGCGGACATCATGACCAAGGGATTGCCTACGGCCCCTTTTGAGGAGTTTCGATCCAGCCTTTGCGTCGGTCGTAGCGACGCTTCGACTGCGGGGGGTGTTGAGATGTATATTGCATGTGTATTTCTTGTACAACAAGTCTACCTCCTTCCTTGTATAGTTGAGGTCTAGACTCCCCTTGTTCCTATATATATACGTGCATACGCACCCGATGAATATATCGTGAGTTGCACCAATCCTCTACACCGATAACCGCCCCAAATGCTTGGGCAGGCTGCCCTGTTAGTGCCTGGACGAGTTTTGGCCACCAAACCAGGCACCCCGTAGCTGGGCCAAACGCCCGGACAGATCGGCATTCCCCATATCCGGCCCTTATATGGGGTGCATATGGGGAGGCCCGGACGCACCCGGGCATGCCTGCCACGTTAGACTGACAGGTAGAGTAAACGCGTGGATATAGAGAGACTGGTGGTCGCCTCCTCCGCTACATGCGACGTGGCGCCACACCGGCATGCGGCCCGAGGGAGGAGACCAGCTATTTAAGACGGACGACGATAGCCGAAACCCTATCCACTCCATTTCCCCTTTCTCGTCTCCATGGACGCAACTTCCAATCCAACTGCCGCACCATGCGTAGGCACAGGATCACCGCCTATGCTATGCTCAGTCTGAAGCACCGTGTGCAGTTCCTGGAGGATACCCGGGCGAGGCGAGCTACTCACTTCGCTTGTGCCTCCTTCCCGGTTTGCCCAAGCCAGAGGAAGAGGAGGAGGAGGAGGAGGGTGAGGAGGAGCAGGTGGGGGAGGAGGAGAAGGAGGAGGGGAGCAGCTGTCGGAAGCGAAGCCCGCAAAGGAGAAGGCGCACGAGCCGAAGGGGGAGGAGCTGGAGGTGCTGCTGGCCGCGGGATGCGCCATGGCAGATGCTGAGGTGGAGTACGAGGACGCCCAACCGATGGATATAGTAGAGCAAACCGAATGTCCTTTTATTACACAAAAAATGGGAGAAAAAATCCGAATCGGGAGCACGTTTTTCCCATTCCGAGAGGCATGACCGTGCCTCTTGCGGAAGCAAATCCGTGCCTCCATGAGAAGTAAATCCATGCCTCTTGCGGTAGCAAATTCGTACCTCCACGAAAAGTAAATTTGTGCCTCTCACGATCGAAAAAATGTGTTTTTTCCTCTCACGTTAACAAATCTGTGCCTCTCGCGGAAGCTAATTTTTTTTCCTTTTCTGAGATGCACTATTCCTCTCATGAAAGCAAATTCAAGCCTCCACGAAAAGTAAATCCATACCTCTCGTGGTAGTAAAAGAAACACAATTTTTTTTCCTTTGACGAGAGGCACAGCCGTGCCTCCCGGGGAAGGAAAATAAAGAAATTGCATTCCCCCCCTTTTTCGAGATGCACGGCCATGCCTCTCGCTGAAGCAAATCCATGCCTCCACGACATGTAAATCCATGCCTTTCGCGGAAAGAAGAAAAACGTGTTTTTGTCCTTTTCCAAGAGGTAGGACCGTGTCTCCCGCGAAAGCAAATCCTTGCCTCCACGCGAAATTAATCCGTGATTCTCGCAAAAGGGGAAAAAACATAACACAATTTTTTTTGGATCCAAAACCGGAGAAAAACTGTAAACGAAAAAAATATCTAAAAGCCAAAAAACAATTACAGAAAAATAAAAATAAATCCAGAGGAAGTGCCCAGAACACGACACGTGGTGGCGGCTAAGAGCCCGCCAAGAGCCCCTCCCACACCCCAAGTGTCCCTTGTGGGGACTCCAAAAGGAGTACTCCTTGATTAGACGCTTCCCTCAACTACTCCCTAATGAAGTACTTGTCTTGGTGGAAACAAATAATAAAAGCCATTGAATCAAATTTTCACATGTTATTCATCCATTGTTTTTTATACATTATCTTTCATTTCCAAATCATGCTATTTTACATCCCACGGGTGCCCCTCTCCACCTCTTTCCCTGATACCATCGTATATCAAGAGCCTCAAACGGTGGCACATAAAGGAATGAAACGCCAGCATTGGGCACGTAGATATGTCATGTGGGTTGCACCTCTCAAACTCCATTTTAGGAAGGATGGCATGTGGATCGTGAAACCATAGGTCCTACGTAATGGCATGACGCGCCCGTTTTCTGCTTTGACGCTGAGCTATTGAATTGGGTAGGCCTACTAGGCCAGAGTCATTTGCCCGATATAGTTAATGTTTTACATACTATTACATACATATATTTCTTCAATTCGTCTTTATTAGCGCCCCTTCCCCCACCCCGTGAGCGTATTTTGGGTATAAATTATGACGTATATGTTAAAAAAGCATATTGTTGTATTTTTATTCGAAAGAGGTTTTCCTCCGTATAATATTGTGACATACAATTTGTATCATAATAGTTAAAACTTATGGTCCAATTTTGACTCGTAATCCATATTCCACCGCTAGAACGCAGGGATGTACGTTTGGTCCATGCATCGGCCCAACCCAACAGCAACAATCAACCATCTCCTAAATGTATTAAGACCCTTAAATCAATTCCAACATCCAACAACCAAAATTCACGCATTTGCTCGCTTAATTGAATTGAGACACGGAGACACAGTACTACCTCCGTCCCGGTGTATAAGTTTTTGACACAATACTTGTCGTGAACGAGCGGTCCTGATAGAAGGTACCGCGGAGATTGAGCTAGGCTACAAGTTTTCGATATGAATAAATGCTCTCATATTATCTCATTGCTGAGAGAGAGAGAGAGAGAGAGAGAGAGAGAGAGAGAGAGAGAGAGAGAAGTACATAAGTCCAGCCAGCTCTGCATGCCCGGCCACACTGTTGTATTGATGTTTGGTTGTTCCTCCACTCCCTTAGTTTGGTGTACTTTGTACCATGTGCACTTTTGATATATGGATTATATACTCAGCTCTATTTGGGTGCGCATCGTTATTCAGCACTTTTGATATATCCAAGACTGGGAAAGCATTCCATTCCAGTTTCGCGCTCCAAGCAAGACGTAGGAATGAACCCAATTTACTATGTATGGAACTATGGCATTCACTCATTTTGGTTCCTGAACTAAACACACCCTAAAACTGTTTAGAACACACATAATTCTAGTGAAAGCAACCACCAATTAAAAATCCTACTGGCTTAATGATAAGAAATCGGAATATATATAGAACTCCTTAAATCACCATCATCCAATACACTGCAATACACTTTGAGATAGATTAAGGTAAATTTCATACAGTGTACATGAAAGATGATCCAGCGAGATGGTAATTAATTAAGCACTGGTTATTAGCTCGTAGGGCAATGAAAAATTGGAATACTCTTGGTTGTGATAGTACGTAAAATATACGTTATGTTTGTTATAAATTGACCGGAGGGTATTAAATTGTAATTGTGGACCCGATCACAGTAATAAACCGGCATTCGGACAGGGTACGCCATAAGAAAGCTGAGGGAACTATGGCACTAAATACTTGCACAAATAGAAAGTTAATATCTACTTTTCACTAGAGGTGGATCACACTAGTAGAAAACATGGCTTTGGTTCGGGTCTGGCCAGCCCATTAGTCCCGGTTCTTCACGAACCGGGACCTGATGACCCACAAGTATAGGGGATCTATCGTAGACCTTTCGATAAGTAAGAGTGTCGAACCCAATGAGGAGCAGAAGGAAATGACAAGAGGTTTTTCAGTAAGGTATTCTCTGCAAGCACTGAAATTGTAGGTAACAGATAGTTTTGTGATAAGATAATTTGTAACGGGTAACAAGCAATGAAAGTAAATAAGGTGCAGCAAGGTGGCTCAGTCCTTTTTGTAGCAAAGGACAAGCCTGGACAATTTCTTATAATGAGAAAAGCGCTCCCGAGGACACATGGGAATTATCGTCAAGCTAGTTTCATCACGCTCATATGATTCGTGTTCGGTACTTTGATAATTTGATATGTGGGTGGACCGGTGCTTGGGTACTGGCCTTACTTGGACAAGCATCTCACTTATGATTAACCCCTATTGCAAGAATCCGCAACTACAAAAGAAGTATTAAGGTAAACCTAACCATAACATGAAACATATGGATCCAAATCAGCCCCTTACGAAGCAACACATAAACTAGGGTTTAAGCTTATGTCACTCTAGCAACCCATCATCTACTTATTACTTCCCAATGCCTTCCTCTATGCCCAAATAATGGTGAAGTGTCATGTAGTCGACGTTCACATAACACCACTAGAGGAGAGACAACAGACATCTCATCAAAATATCGAACGAATACCGAATTCACATGACTACTAATAGCAAGACGTCACCCATGTCCTCAGGAACAAACGGAACTACTCACAAAGCATATTCATGTTCATAATCAAAGGAGTATTAATGTGCATAAAGGATCTGAACATATGACCTTCCATCAAGTAAACCAATTAACATCAACTACAAGGAGTAATCAACACTACTAGCAACCCACATGTACCAATTTGTGGTTTTGATACAAGATTGGATACAAGAGATGAACTAGGGTTTGGAGAGGAGATGGTGCTGGTGAAGATGTTGATGGAGATTGCCCCCCTCCTGAAGAGAGGATCATTGGTGATGATGATGGTGCTGATTTCCCCCTCCCGGAGGGAAGTTTTCCCGGCAGAACAGCTCTGCCGGAGCCCTAGATTGGTTCCGCCAAGGTTCCGCCTTGTGGCGGCGAAGTTTCATCTCGTGAGCTTCCTTATGATTTTTTCCAGGGTAAAAGACCTCATATAGAAGAAGATGGGCATCGGAGGGCCACTAGGGGGCCTAGGAGACAGGGGGGCGCGCCCAGTAAGGGGGGCGCGCCCCCACCCTCCTGGCCAGGGTGTGGGCCCCCTCAGGTACTTTCTTTGCTCATAATTTCTTATTAAATCCAAAAGTAACTTTCATGGAGTTACGGGAATTTTGGAGCTGTGCAGAATATGTTTCCAATATTTGCTCCTTTTCCAGCCAGAATCCCAGCTGCCGGCATTCCCCCACTTCATGGTAAACCTTGTAAAATAAGAGAGAATAGCCATAAGTATTGTGACATAACGTGTAATAACAGCCCATAATGCAATAAATATTGATATAAAAGCATGATGCAAAATGGATGTATCAACTCCCCCAAACTGAGACCTCGCTTGTCCTCAAGCGGAAGCCGAAATCAAAAAATATGTCCACATGTTTAGAGATAGAGGTGTCGATAAAAATAAAATACGGACACGAGGGCATGATACGTCTCCGACGTATCTATAATTTTTTATTGTTCCATGCTATTATATTACCTGTTTTGGATGTTATGGGCTTTACTTTACACTTTTATATCATTTTTGGGACTAATCTACTAACAGGAGGCCCAACCCGTATTGCTTTTTTTTGCCTATTTCAGTATATCAAAGAAAAGGAATATCAAACGGAGTCCAAACGGAATGAAACCTTTGGGAGCGTGATTTTTGGAACGAACGTAATCTAGAGGACTTGGAGTGCAAGTCAAGAAGCAATCGAGGAAGCCACGAGGGTGGAGGCCCCCCCCTATAGGGCGCGCCCCCTGTCTCGACCCTCGGGCGTCCACCGACAAACTCATCCTCCTATATATACCCATATACCACGAAACCATCAGGGGAGCCACCAAAGAAATATTTCCGCCACCGTAACCATCTGTATCCACAAGATCCCATCTTGGAGCCGTCGTCGGCGTTCTGCCGGAGGGGGAATCGACCATGGAGGGCTTCTACATCAACACCATAGCCCTTCCGATGTGTTGTGAGTAGTTTACCACAGACCTTCGGGTCCATAGTTATTAGCTAGATGACTTCTTCTGTTTTTTAGATCTCAATACCATGTTCTCGCCTTCTCTTGTGGAGATCTATTCGATGTAACTCCTTTTGCGGTGTGTTTGTCGAGATAATTGTGGGTTTATGATCAAGTTTATCTATGATAAATATTTGAATCTCCTCTGAATTCTTTTATGTGTGATTGAGTTATCTTTCAAATCTCTTCAAATTATCGGTTTGGTTTGGCCTACTAGATTGATCTTTCTTGCCATGGGAGAAGTGCTTAGCTTTGGGTTCAATCTTGCGGTGTCCTTTCCCAGTGACAGCAGGGGCAGCAAGGCACGTATTGTATTGTTGCCATCGAGGATAAAAATATGGGGTTTATATCATATTGCATGAGTTTATCCCTCTACATCATGTCATCTTTCTTAATGCGTTACTCTGTTCTTATGAACTTAATACTCTAGATGCATGCTGGATAGCGGTCGATGTGTGGAGTAATAGTAGTAGATGCAGGCAGGAGTCGGTCTACTTGTCACGGACGTGATGCCTATATACATGATCATGCCTAGATAATCTCATAATTATTCGCTTTTATATCAATTGCTCGACAATAATTTGTTCACCCACCATAATACTTATGCTATCTTGAGAGAAGCCTCTAGTGAAACCTATGGCCCCTGAGTCTATCTTTTATCATATACGCTTTCAATCTACTTTTATTTGCATCTTTACTTTTCCAATCTATATCACAAAATACCAAAAATATATTTATCTTATCATATTATCTCTATCAGATCTCACTTTCGCAAGTGGCTGTGAAGGGATTGACAACCCCTTTATCGCGTTGGTTGCCAGTTCTTTGTTTGTTTGTGTAGGTTCGTGGGACTTGTGAGGAGCCTCCTACTGGATTGATACCTTGGTTCTCAAAAACTGAGGGAAATACTTACGTTACTGTGATGCATCACCCTTTCCTCTTCAAGGAAAACCAATGCAAGCTCAAGACGTAGCAAGAAGGATTTCTGGCGCCGTTGCCGGGGAGGTCTTCGCTCAAGTGAAGACATACCAAGTACCCATCACAAACTCATCTCCCTCGCATTCACATTATTTGCCATTTGCCTCTCGTTTTCCTCTCCCCCACTTCACCCTTGCCGTTTTATTCGCCCTCTCTTTCCCAATCTCCTCTCTTTTCCGCTTGCCTTTTTCTTCCTCTCTTTTGCTTGCTTTTCTGTGTGCCTGCTTGCCCTCATGGTTTTTCCTAAGAACACCGACCTTCATCTTAGAAGGTTGGAAGAGATTGAATCAAACGTTAGAAGTTTTATGACTTTACAATTTGAGCATAATAATTTTTTCAGAAAAGAGCTTAAGGAAAAAAAGGTTTTATGGAGTTTGTGAACAAAGAGCTTGATGATATGTCTAAAGAACTTTATGGTTTGAACTCTCAAATTGCTTACCTTGAAATGGCTATTGCCCAAATTTCTGACAAGCAAGCCACATTGGTTAATAAGATGGCTACTAAACCAGAAAAGTTCCATGAAAATAATGATGAAGATCTTAAAGTTATTGATGTGTCCCCTATTAGATCTTTGTTTTGCAATATTAATATTGATAATAATGGGACTGGAAGTGAATGAACTTTGGTTAAAAAGTGTTCCGATAATTTGGAGTTTTTAGATCTTGATGCTAAATTTGGTAAAAAAAAAGTGGGATTGGAGAGGTCAAGACCATAAATAGCAATGAACCCACTATCTTGGATTTCAAGGAATTTAATTATGATAATTGTTCTTTAGAAAGTTGTATTTCCTTGTTGCAATCCATTGTTAATTCTCCTGATGCTTATAGTCAAAATAAAGCCTTTACCAAACATATTGTTAAAGCCTTGATGCAATCTTTTGATCAAAAACTTAATTTGGAAGTTTCTATACCTAGAAAACTTAATGTTGAGTGGGAACCTACTATAAAGATTAAAATTAAAGATTATGAGTGTTTTGCTTTATGTGATTTGGGTGCTAGTGCTTCCACGATTCCTAAAACTTTATGTGATATTCTAGGTTTCCATGATCTTGATGATTGCTCTTTAAATTTTCACCTTGCGGATTCAACCATTAAAAATCCAATGGGAAGGATCAATGATGTTTTCATTGGTGCCCGTAGATTTTATCGTTCTTGATATAGATTGCAATCTTTCTTGTCCTATTATTCTTGGTAGACCTTTCTTTAGAATGATTGGCGCGGTTATTAATATGAAGGAAGGGAATATTAGATTCCAATTTCCATTAAGGAAAGGAATGGAACACTTTGCAAGAAAGAAAATCAAATTACCTTATGAATCTATCATGCGAGCTACTTATGAACCAAGTGCCAAAGATGGCACTAGTTAGATCTATCCTTGCTTTTATGCCTAGCTTGGGGCGTTAAACAATAGCGCTAGTTGGGAGGCAACCCAATTTTTTTTGTGTTCTTTGTTTTTGTTCCTGTTTAGTAATAAAATTTGCATCTACTTTCTGTTTAGATGTGTTTTCTTGTTTTATTTAGTGTTTGTGCTAAGTAGAACCTATAGGATAACCTATGATACGAGTTAATTTGATTCTGCTGGAAAACAGAAACTTTGCGCTCACGAGAAAAAATTCAATAGATCACAGAAACGTGATTTTGCATTGATTATTTTTGCTGTAGATCAATAGACAAATTTATTAGGACGTACAATTTTGGTAGGATTTTTGGAGTTCTAGAAGTAACCGAAAGTTACAGATTGCTACAAACTGTTCTTTTTTTTGACAGATTCTGTCTTTCGTGTGTTGTTTGCTTATTTTGATGCATCTATGGCTAGTATGTAAGGGTATGAACCATAGAGAATTTGGAATACAGTAGGTTTAACACCAATATAAATAAAGAATGAGTTCATTACAGTACCTTATGTGGTGGTTTTTCTTTCTTTCACTAACAGAGCTTATGAGATTTCCTGTTGAGTTTTGTGTTGTGAAGTTTTCATGTTTTGGGTAAAGATTTGATGGACTATGGAATAACGAGTGGCAAAAGCCTAAGCTTGGGGATGCCCATGGCACCCCAAGATATTCAATAATAGCCAAAATCTTAAGCTTGGGGATGCCCTGGGAAGGCATCCCCTCTTTCTTCTTCGTTCATTGGTAACTTTACTTGGAGCTATATTTTTATTCGCCATATGATATGTGTTTTGCTTGGAGCGTCGTGTATGATATTAGTTTTTTCTTTTTAATTTACCACAATCATCCTCGCTGTACACAACTTTTGGAAGAATCCTACTTGATTGAAATTTGTTAGAATACTCTATGTGCTTCACTTATATCTTTTGAGCTAGATAGTTTTTGCTCTAGTGCTTCACTTATATCTTTTGAGCTAGATAGTTTTTGCTCTAGTTCTTCACTTATATCTTTTAGAGCACGGCGGTGGATTAATTTTGAAGAAATTTTTGATCTCTCATGGTTCGCTTATATTATTTTTAGAGTCTCTTAGAACAGCATGGTATTTGCTATGGTTATAAAATTGGTCCTAGAATGGTAGGCATCCAAGTTGGGTATAATAAAAACTATCATAGGAAGTGAATTGGATGCTATGATCAATTTGATACTTGATAATTATTTTGAGATATGGAGGTAGTGATATTAAAGTCATGCTAGTTGGGTGATTATGAATTTAAAGAATGCTTGAGTTGAAGTTAGCAAGTCCCGATGTATGCACGTATGGTTAAAAGTTGTGTAAAAATTTGAAACATGAAGTGTCCTCGGATTGTGCATCCTTATGGGTGGCGGTCGGGGACGAGCGATGGTATTTTCCTACCAATCTATCCCTCTAGGAGCATGCTCGTAGTGCTTGGTTTTTGATGACTTCTAAATTTTTGCAATAAGTATATGAGTTCTTTTGACTAATGTTGTGTCCATGGATTATACGCACTTTTACGTTTCCATCATTGCTAGCCTCTTCGGTACCGTGCATTGCCCTTTCTCACCTTGAGAGTTTGTGCAAACTTCGCCGGTGCATACAAACACCCGTGATATGATACGCTCTATCACACATAAACCTCCTTATATCTTCCTCAAAACAGCCACCATACCTACCTATTTATGGCATTTCCATAGCCATTCCGAGATATATTGCCATGCAACTTTCTACCGTTCCGTTTATCATTATGACACGCATTACTTTTGTCATATTGCCATTGCATGATCATGTAGTTAACATCGTATTTGTGGCAAAGCCACCATGCATAATTTTTTATACATGTCACTCTTGATTCATTGCACCATCCCGGTACACTGCCGGAGGCATTCATATAGAGTCATATCTTGTTCTAGTTTCGAGTTGTAATTCATGTGTTGTAATCAATAAAAGTGTGATGATCATCATTATTAGAGCATTGTCCCCAAACAAAAAAAGGAAAGGCCAAAGAAAAAAAAGGCCAAAGAAAAAAAGAAAAAAAAGAAAAAAAGAAAAGCGGGCAATGTTACTATCTCTTTTCCACACTTGTGCTTCAAAGTAGCACCATGTTCTTCATATAGTGAGTCTCATATGTTGTCACTTTCATATACCAGTGGGAATTTTTCATTATAGAACTTGGCTTGTATATTCCTACGATGGGCTTCCTCAAATGCCCTAGGTCTTCGTGAGCAAGCAAGTTGGATGCACACCCACTAGTTTTCTTTTGTTGAGTTTTCATTCATTTATAGATCTAGTGCATCCGTTGCATGGCAATCCCTACTCCTCATGTTGACATCAATTGATGGGCATCTCCATAGCCCATTGATTATCCTCGTCAATGTGAGACTTTCTCCTTTTTGTCTTCTCCACACAATCCCCATCATTATTATATTACACCCATAGTGCTATATCCATGGCTCACGCTTATGTATTGCGTGAAGGTTGAAAAAGTTTGAGATTATTTAAGTATGAAACAATTGCTTGGCTTGTCATCGGGGGTGTAGAATTTGGGAACATTTTTTTGTAACAAAAATGAAGCACAACCTAACTATATGATTTTGTAGGTGTGAACTTTCTTTAGCCATGTTATTTTGAGAAGACATGATTACTTTTATTAGTATGCTTGAAGTATTATTATTTCTTTTGTCAATATGAACTTTTATTTTGAATCATTTGGTTCTAAACATTCATGCCACAATAAAGAGAAATACATTGAGAATTATGCTAGGTAGCATTCCACATCAAAAATTCTGTTTTTATCATTAACCTACTCGAGGACGAGCAGGAATTAAGCTTGGGGATGCTTGATACGTCACCAACGTATCTATAATTTTTGATTGTTCCATGCTATTATATTACCTGTTTTGGATGTTTATGGGCTTTACTTTACACTTTTATATCAGTTTTGGGACTAACCTACTAACCGGAGGCCCAGCCCGTATTGCTGTTTTTTTTGCCTATTTCAATATATCGAAGAAAAGGAATATCAAACGGAGTCCAAACGGAATGAAACCTTCGGGAGCGTGATTTTTGGAATGAACGTGATCCAAAGGACTTGGGGTGCAAGTCAAGAAGCAATCAAGGAATCCACGAGGGTGGAGGGCGCCCCCCTATAGGGCACGCCACCTATCTCGTGGGACCCTCGGGCGTCCACTGACGTATTTCTTCCTCCTATATATACCCATATACCCCGAAACCATCAGGGGAGCCACCGAAGAAATATTTCCGCCACCGTAACCTTCTGTATATGCGAGATCCCATCTTGGAGCCGTCGCCGACATTCTGCCGGAGGGGGAATCCAACACGGAGGGCTTCTACATCAACACCATAGCCCTTCCGATGAGTTGTGAGTAGTTTACCACAAACCTTTGGGTCCATATTTATTAGCTAGATGGCTTCTTCTCTATTTTTGGATCTCAATACCATGTTCTCCCCCTCTCTTGTAGAGATCTATTCGATGTTACTCTTTTTGCGGTGTGTTTGTCGAGATCCGATGAATTGTGGGTTTATGATCAAGTTTATCTATGAGAAATATTTGAATCTCCTCTGAATTATTTTATGTGTGATTGAGTTATCTTTGCAAATCTCTTTGAATTATCGGTTTGGTTTGGCCTACTAGATTGATCTTTCTTGCCATGGCAGAAGTGCTTAGCTTTGGGTTCAATCTTGCGGTGTCCTTTCCCAGTGACAGCAGCGGCAGCAAGGCATGTATTGTATTGTTTCCATCGAGGATAAAAATATGGGGTTTATATCATATTGCATGAGTTTATCCCTCTACATCATGTCATCTTTCTTAATGCGTTACTCTGTTCTTATGAAATTAATACTCTAGATGCATGCTGGATAGCAGTCGATGTGTGGAGTAATAGTAGTAGATGCAGGCAGGAGTCGGTCTGCTTGTCACGGACGTGATGCCTATATACATGATCATGCCTAGATAATCTCATAATTATTCGCTTTTCTATCAATTGCTCGACAGTAATTTGTTCACCCACCGTAATACTTATGCTATCTTGAGAGAAGCCTCTAGTGAAACCTATGGCCCCCGGGTCTATCTTTTATCATATACGCTTTCAATCTACTTTTATTTGCATCTTTACTTTTCCAATCTATATCACAAAATACCAAAAATATATTTATTTTATCATATTATCTCTATCAGATCTCACTTTCGCAAGTGGCCGTGAAGGGATTGACAACCCCTTTATCGTGTTGGTTGCAAGTTCTTTGTTTGTTTGTGTAGGTTCATGGGACTTGTGAGGAGCCTCCTACTGGATTGATACCTTGGTTCTCAAAAACCGAGGGAAATACTTATGCTATTGTGCTGCATCACCCTTTCCTCTTCCAGGAAAACCAACGCAAGCTCAAGACGTAGCAGGGCATCATGATCATTCTTATAATAGCAACATATATAGATTTTTTTCATATGATTTCTTATGCTCAAGTAACAATCTATTCACAATGTCAAGTATGGAACATAAACTTCATTGGGAACTAACAAACTATAATCTCAGTCATTGAACCAATTGCAATTTATCATAACGTCAGAAAGAGTCAAGAATAGAGCTTTTCCGCCAGTCCATGTACTCAACTATCATATAGTCTTCTACAATTGCTAACACTCACGCAATACTTATGGTTATGGAGTTTTAATCGGACACTGAGAAAGATAGAGGCTTATAATGTTGCCTCCCAACGTTTTACCTCAAGGGTAATGTCAACAATAATAGTTCATGCTAACGAACATCCAATTGGATATAAGTATCAGGATCTTTCCAACACGAGGTGCTTGCCAAAGGATAAAATGAAAAAGGCAAATGTGAAGATCACCTTGACTCTTGCATTAAGTAAAAGACATAAAGTAAAAGATAGGCCCTTCGCAGAGGTAAGCAGAGGTTGTCACGTGCTTTTAGGGTTGGATACACAAAATCTTAATACGAAATAACGTCACTTTATATTGCCACTTGTATATGGACCTTTATTATGAAGTCCGTCGCTTTTATTGCTTCCATAACAAGATGATATAAAGCTTATTTTCTCTGCACTAATAAGTCATGCATATTTAGAGAGCAATTTTTATTGCCTGCACCGATGACAACTTACTTGAAGGATCTTACTCAATGCATAGGTAGATATGGTGGACTCTCATGGCAAAACTCAGTTTAAGGATATTTGGAAGCACAAGTAGTATCTCTACTTGGTGCTAGGAATTTGGCTAGCATCAGGGGCAAATGCAAGCTCAACATGTTAGGAAGATCCATGACAATATACTTTAACTGGGATGTGAGAAAACATAAACCATTACGTTGTCTTCATTGTCCAATGTCAACTCTTTAGCATGTTATACTTTAATGAGTGCTCACAATCATAAAAGATGTCGAAGATAGTGTATTTATATGTGAAAACCTCTCTTTCCTTATTACTTCCTATTAATTGCAATGATGACCAAAACTATGCTTGTCAACTCTCAACAACTTTTAAGCCTCATACTTTCTATGTGTGAAGTCATCACTATCCACAAGATCAATATGAACTCTATTATTCTTTTTATATTCTTTCTATTTTTCTCAAGATCATAGCAAGATAGCAAAGCCCTTTGACTCAACACTAATATTTATTATAGATAAATCACGGACTCAATTACATAGAGATCATAAAGCAAAACTCAAAACTAATTCATACCAAGACTTCAAACTACTAGATCAAGATATTACTAAAGGAATCGAACTAAGTAAAATGGTAAAGATAGGAGTGTGATGGTGATACGATACCGGGGCACCTCCCCCAAGCTTGGCAGTTGCCAAGGGGAGTGCCCATACCCATGTGATTATGTCTTCGAAGGTGGTGAAGTAGGAGTTGTCGATGATGTAGGCTTGTCGTCCATCTTCCAAAGCATTGGTTCACCATCATAAAAGGATGATCGAGTCTCCAGGATCCTCAAATCTGCAGCCAAACTCATCCTTTTGAATCTATATTCATACTCATAGTTTTGGTTTTGCAGGTCATAGATCTGCGCTTGGAGGTGCTCAATTTTCTCTTGAAGCTTGATGATGGTCTCCCCAATGATCTTGGCATCCAGCTTATGGTTGTTGGTAAACTCTCTGATCATCATCTGGTTGGCATTGAGTCCACGCTCCACCATCCCTTGAAACTTGAAAACTTGTTGCTCCATGGCCTCAAGCTTTGTCTCCACGCTTCCGGTACGCCTTGGTCCCTCCACATCGCGGATGTGTAGCACCCCCTCACGCATCTCAATGGTTTGAGGGTGTTGAAGCACCTCCGCGAGATAGGGGTTGATAACCCTCTCGAAAAACTTGTCCTTGGGAGCCCTTGGAGACTTCATGGTGCTCTAGATCTA
>NC_057801.1:44650705-44658433 GCF_018294505.1 Triticum aestivum | reverse complement strand
GGGGGGGGGGGGCACCCTCCACCCTTGTGGAAGCCTCGTGTCCCTCTCGGACTACTTCTTTCTTATCAAAATTCTTAAATATTCCAAAACGGAGAAAAATTACCATTAGAATTGTTTTGGAGTCAGTTTACTTATCGTACCACATACCTATTCCTTTTCGGAGTCTGAAACGTTCTGGAAAGTGTCCCTTATGTATTCCTCCGGGGTTACGGTTTCAATAATATTAGTTTCAACATTAATAGGGTTACCTAAGATATAATGTTTGATTCTTTGACCGTTCACCACCCTCGGACTTGTGCCTTCGAAGTTGTTGATTTTTATGGCACCGGAACGATAGACCTCCTCGATAACATAAGGGCCTTCCCACTTAGAGAGAAGTTTTCCTGCAAAAAATCTTAAACGAGAGTTGAATAGTAACACATAATCACCTACGTTAAATTCTCGCTTTTGTATCCTTTTGTCATGCCATCTTTTAACTTTTTCTTTAAACAATTTGGCATTCTCGTAAGCCTGGGTTCTCCACTCATCAAGTGAGATAATGTCAAATAACCTCTTCTCACCGGCAAGTTTGAAGTCATAGTTGATCTCTTTAATAGCCCAGTGTGCTTTATGTTCAAGTTCAAGAGGTAAGTGACATGGTTTTCCATAAACCATCTTATATGGAGACATACCCATAGGATTTTTATATGCAGTTCTATAGGCCCATAATGCATCATCAAGTTTCTTGGACCAATTCTTTCTAGATCTATTAACAGTCTTTTGCAAAATTAATTTGAGCTCTCTATTGCTCAACTCTACTTGACCACTAGACTGTGGGTGATAAGGACATGCAATTCTATGATTAACATCATACTTAGCAAGCATTTTACGGAAAGCACCATGAATAAAATGTGAACTACCATCAGTCATGAGATATCAAGGGACTCCAAACCTCATAAAAATAACTTCTTTAAGTATCTTAATAGAGGTGTTATGATCAGCACTACTAGTTGGAATAGCTTCTACCCACTTAGTAACATAATCAACAGCAACAAAAATATGTTTATATCCATTAGAGGCAGGAAAAGGTCCCATATAATCAAAACCCCAAACATCAAATGGTTCAATAACAAGAGAGTAATTCATTGGCATTTCTTGATGTCTACTAATATTACCAATTCTTTGACATTCATCGCAAGACAAGACAAACTTACAGGCATCTTTGAAGAGAGTAGGCCAATAAAAACCGGATTGCAATACCTTATGTGCAGTTCTGTCTCCAGCGTGGTGTCCTCCATATGGTTCGGAGTGACACTTGCATAGGATCTGTTCATGTTCATGCTCAGGTACACAACTTCTAATAACACCATCTACTCCTTCATAAAGATGTGGGTCATCCCAAAAATAATGTCTTAAATAAAAAAGAACTTTTTCTTTTGCTGGAAATAACGGGGTTCTCAGCTCCCTTTCTATCGATAATATGTAAATCAAATTCTTGAAGCAAGAGGACCCATTTGATAAGTCAAGGTTTAGCATCTTCCTTTTCCATAAGATATTTAATAGCAGCATGATCAATGTGAATAATAACTTTAGAATCAACAATGTAAGGTCTAAACTTATCACAAGCAAATACAACTGCTAAGAATTCTTTTTCAGTAGTAGCATAATTTCTCTGGGCAGTATCAAGAGTCTTGCTAGCATATTGAATAACATTTAATTTCTTATCGACTCTCTGCCCTAGAACAGCACCTACATCAAAATCACTAGCATCACACATAATTTCAAAGGGTAAATTCCAATCAGGTGGCTGGACAATAGGTGAAGTGATCAAACCTTTTTTAAGTACTTCAAATGCTTCTACACAATCATCATCAAAGACAAAAGGAATATCTTTTTGCAATAAATTAGTCAGAGGCCTAGAGATTTTAGAAAAGTCCTTAATGAACCTCCTATAAAAACCGGCATGGCCAAGGAAACTTCTTATACCTTTAATGTCCTTGGGACATGGCATCTTTTCAATAGCATCAACTTTAGCTTTGTCAACTTCAATACCTCTTTCAGAAATTTTATGCCCCAAGACAATGCCTTCATTAACCATAAAGTGACACTTTTCCCAATTCAGGATGAGACTAGTGTCTTCACATCTCTACAAAACTCGATCAAGGTTGCTCAAGCAATCATCAAAAGAGGATCCGTAGACTGAGAAGTCATCCATGAATACCTCACAAATCTTTTCACAAAAGTCGGAAAATATAGCCATCATGCATCTTTGAAAGGTAGCAGGTGCATTACATAAACCAAAAGGCATACATCTATAACCAAAATTACCAAAAGGGCAAGTAAAAGTAGTTTTTGATTGATCTTCCGGTGACACAGGTATTTGAGAGAAACCAGAATAACCATCTAGAAAACAGAAATGTGTATGTTTGGATAGTCTTTCTAGCATTCACTACTAGGAAAAGGCTACTAATGGCGCACCGGTTTTGCCTACTAATGGCGCACTACCGGTGCGCCATTACTATCACGCCACTAGTATTTTTTACTAATGGCGCACCACTGGTGCGCCATTAGTATCTGGTATACTAATGGCGCACCACGCAGTGCACCATTAGTATAGCCCACGGTGCGCCATTAGTATCTGGTATACTAATGGCGCACCACATAGAAGTGCGCCATTAGTAACATTTTTTTCAAAAAAAAATCAGAATTTTTTAATTTTTTTTTCGCTTTTTTCTTAATCTCAGGTCACTATGGCTTAATCTCAGGTCAATATGCTTAAACTCAAGTCAAATCGCACACCATGGTTAAACTTCTCGAAAGGTCACCCATCCTCACACTACTCCAGCCCAAGCATGCTTAACTTCAGAGTTCTATCCAACCCCAGCAACAGCTCACTTCACAGGCACTTGTTGATATATCTAGCATATCAATCCTATTTTACCTTGTTGATGTCTAGGACTTTGTTCATGTTCATGACTATGATGAAATTTTGAAAAATATTTCAAACTTCCCGGTCATATTACGTATCATTTTTTGAAAAACAATTCAA
Source organism: Triticum aestivum (assembly GCF_018294505.1). NCBI lineage: Eukaryota > Viridiplantae > Streptophyta > Magnoliopsida > Poales > Poaceae > Triticum > Triticum aestivum. The sequence continues at coordinate 44,655,405 of NC_057801.1, read as the reverse complement.
AAAAAATTGAAAATTAATTTTTTTTTGAATTTTTTTGCCTCTAGATCTTGAAAGCCCCGTAACTTTTTTTCGGTTAGGTTTTTGGGGATTTTGAAAATGTTTAACGGGGTTCCCCTGGTTAAATTTGGATGTAACTTTTCGAGTAGATGATTTTTCATATATAAAACTTTTTAATCCGAGTTCGTATGCAAAAGTTATGCCCATTTTACAAAATTCCAGAGAGATCTTGCAAATAAAGTCAAAATTTATATTTGTAAATTTTCCCAACAACTAGACCACATATCACATGGGAAACTTATTTTCTTTTATTTTTTTGACATTTTTATCATTTTTTTTATTTTTTTAAAACTGAAAAGGCGGTCCACGAGGGGGGGGGGTGCATTCGGTGGAAGCTGGGCAAACTAGTAATGGCACACCATGAGGTGGTGCGCCATTAGTAATTAAACTAGTAATGGCGCACCACACCCACGGTGCGCCATTACTAGTTTTGAAAAAAATATAATTTTTTTTTAATTTTTTTTATTTTTTTTTGAAAAAAACTTAGTAATGGCGCACCAGTGGACAGTGCGCCATTACTAGTTAAAACTAGTAATGGCGCACTGCCCACAGGTGCGCCATTACTAACAATTTTTTTTTCAAAACTACTAGTGGCGCACGGTGGGTGTGGTGCGCCATTACTATGTCAACTAGTAATGGCGAACCACTCCCACGGTGCGCCATTAGTAGTTTTGAAAAAATAAAAAAACAATTTTTTACTAATGGCGCACCGTGGGATGTGGTGCGCCATTAGTATTTGCACACTAATGGCGCACCAACACATGGTGCGCCATTAGTATTTAGTAATGGCGCACCACATGTACTGTGCGCCATTAGTGTCCATCCCATCTATAGCCCTTTTCCTAGTAGTGATTTGATCAATAAAAGGTAAAGGGTAATGATCTTTCTTAGTAGCTTTATTTAATTTATGGAGATCAATTACCATCCTATAACCTGTAATAATTCTTTGCGGAATCAATTCATCTTTATCATTAGGAACAACGGTACACTAGTAGAAAAACCCCTATTAGTCCCGGTTGGTGAGGGCCTTTTGTCCCGGTTCTTGAACCGGGACTAAAGGGTCGTTACTAATGCCCTAGACCTTTAGTCCCGATTCTAACACGAACCGGGACAGATGGGCCTCCACATGGCCGGTGCGCCGAGCCCAGGCAGGAGGGCCTTTGGTCCCGGTTGGTGGCACCTGTTGAGCAATTTAGTCATGTCCGCATAGGTTTCGGGATCTTTTCGTCTCGAGTCTAAGACGGTTACTAGTCCCCGCTCAAGCTTAATCTCCAGAAGAACATAGTGGAAGCTACGCACACATGCATAACTCATCAATTACATTACTATAACCTCACTTGAGTAATAAGGGAAACCAAATATGCAAACGACAGTAACACTCACTCGAAGTTGTAAGGAAAGAGTATTAAATCTTTGTTTTGATTTTTGATCAACGATTGTAGCAAGTTGGCCTCGGCCTCTTCGGCGTGCTTTTTAACCTAAATTTCATCTATGATTTTTGTGTTAATGAACCCAATATCATACATTTCTTGTTTTCTGCACTCGACGATCTTCAATCTACATAATATAGTGAGGATAATTAATTATAAATACATGCAATGAAAGAGCTGAGCTATATATAGAGACTTAGTGACAGAAATAGTACTTACAGACAGTAGCAAAAGACTGTTAATTTATCGAGGGCCTTTTGATTGAAGAACTCGAAGAACTCCTCAAATGGATCAGGAAACAGATCAGTTCCAACGAGGTCGTGCTCCTCTTTAATTCTCAGATACAACGTATTCGTCCCCCCAGACTCTCTGCAGGTTTTCATGTACCAATTATGGAATCTTCGCATCATCGTTGTTAGAGAGGCTTCCCATACTCGTATCTGTGTTCTTCCACCTCCAAGAAATCAAAATTTACATCGTCAGGCAGGTAATCTACAAGATTGCTATAACCGGGCACCGTCCTTGGAGCATTAGCGACGATGTCTCCGCTAGACACATTGAGCGGGGGGCATGATTGATTTGCTTGTTCGTCGAGCTGGGCAATTTTTTTCGCAGCTGCTCGTTCTTTTAACCTTTGATCACTGACAGTACTTCTCGAACGCTCCGCTGCGAGATATGCCTGTTCAGTAATGCACTCATAGTTGGTTCTCGGCAGAGACTTTGGTGGTTTCCTCAGGGCATCGATAGTGCGCTTTGCTTTCACCGGATCTACCTTCTCCTCCGGAGGTGGATGTCTCTTTGCTTTCAACCCTTTAAAGAAGTCCTCCACTTCGGTCCGCACGATCTTCACGTTTTCCTCCTCGGTCCTCTCGTACGGTAACTTCTCTAGAGGCTTGAGAGAAGGACCGTATCTGTATTGCCTCCTGCCTCTGCTAGCTGTACTGCTAGACGCCGGAGCAGATGGAGCAGCTGCGGCGTATGTCTTCTTTCGTGCTTGCTTACGAGGTGGAGGAGAGGACTACAACGCGCCGGAGCAGCCGAGGCGGCGGCGGGTCTCTTCCGCCCTTGCTGACGAGGCGGAGAAGGAGGAGGCTGCTGGCTGCTCGGGTGCGCCGGTGCAGGAGGAGAAGCAGGCGGAGTGCCGCCACGCGCTGGAGAAGGAGGCCGAGTGCCCTGATCGTCACTCGCCGGAGGAGGAGGCGACGGAGGAGGCGGAGTGCCCTGACTCACCGGAGGAGGAGGAGGAGGCGTCCAGTTCGGAAGCTTGATGAACTCCTTCCGCCATAGGCATGGAGTCTTCAGAGCAGAACCCAGCCGAGTCTCCCATTCACCGGTAGGGTGGTCAAGCTGGACGTCCTCAAATCCCTCCGTTATTTCGTCCACCGTCACCCTAGCATATCCTTCTGGAATCAGACGACAGTGAAAAGTTGCGCCGGGTTTAGAAGGTCGAACTTGGCCGATAGCCGCCTTGACTTTTATGTTATGCCATTGCGTCATAAGGTGGCAATTTTGAGACTCCATGATAAAATCCACGGGGTAGATAGCAGGATTCATCAAGACATGCTCCGGCTGAAGCAGCTCGGTGGAAGCCACGCTGCTTCTCCGCTGAGATGGCGGGGTAGCTTCGGGGGAAGCTTCGGCAGGTCATTTCCTGCGATCTGCTTCTTGTTCCTTTAGCCCGTGTACCCTTGCGTGCAGCGCCTGCAGTTGGCTATGCTCCACTTTCTTCCTCCTCTCCTGGTAGTTGTAACCGCCTGCGTCCAGAAAACCAACCTTCCACAGAATGGATCCTGGCGTGCCTCGTGTCTGTCCAAGGTGCTCAGGATTCCCGAGGGCCATTGTGAGCTCGTCGTTCTCCCTGTCTGGAACGAACGTCCCTTGCTGCGCTGCATCGATATAGTGCCGAAGCCTGTTGACTGGTATTTTCAGTTGCTCGTCCGTATAACGGCACTTCCCTGATACAGGGTCCAAGGTTCCGCCAGCCCCGAAGAACCAAGTCCGGCAACGGTCTGGCCAGTTCATTGTCTCTGGTTCGATCCCTTTATCAAGAAGATCATTCTTAGCCTTGGCCCACTTAGGCCGGGCTTTGAGGTAGCCACCTGACCCCGTGCGATGGTGAAACTTCTTCTTCGCAACATTTTGCTTGTTTGTCGCCGACATCTTCTTACTCTTTTCCAATGTCTTGTGGGCCACAAATGCGGGCCAGTGATCTCTGATCTTCTCATATTTGCCAATGAATTCTGGTGTCTCTTCTTTGTCGACAAACTTTTTCAGCTCTTTTCTCCACCTCCTGAATAGGCCTGCCATCTTCTTAAGAGCAAAAGACTTGATTAATTGCTCTATAACTGGCTTCTCTGGATCCTCCTCTGGCAGTAGGGTGAAATTTGCCTTCAGCTCAGTCCAAAGATCATCTTTCTGCATATCATTGACATAAGACACCTCAGGGTCTTCGTCCTTAGGCTTATACCATTGGTGGATGCTGATCGGGATCTTGTCCCTAACAAGAACCCCGCACTGAGCAGCAAATGCATTCTTTGTCCAGATGGGTTCAATCGGTTCGCCGTTGCGCGCGATTGCTGTGATCTCAAACCTTTCATCCGAGCTCAACTTTTTCTTCGGGCCTCGTCTCCTTACCAAAGTTGTGCTCGATCCGGAGGGCTAGAAAAAAGAAGAAAGACAAGAGTTAATTAATATGTGTACATATACCAAAACAATGAATGCATCAATTAGCTAGTCAGCACAGGCTTAACTAATATATATACCTGGCCAGACTCGGTTCGGTCACCGTAGTCGTCCTCACGGTCTCCTTCTTGCACCGTCATTGGGTCACCGGAGCCGTCCTCACGGTCTCCTTCTTGCACCGGCATTGGGTCAAAGGAGCCATCATAATCATAGCCTGCTTCTTCACCCAGTCCTTCTAGACCATGGGTGTCCTTCAGAAACGAGAAGACGGCATCACTTCCTTGTGCGATTATGTCCCCCAACATCGCTTCTGTTGCTTCGTCTCGGGGGTGTCCATAGTTTCTACAAATATTTACAACATGGAAATTATTATTCAAACATGAAAGATATAGATATATTAGTGGCAAACTTAGAACTAGCTAGCTAATCACAGTAAGGAATCATATTAATTAGTGGCCTCGACGCTGCTTCTCCAGGGTTTGGGGTGGCCTCGACAACGCTTCAAGGGGGTAATATCAATAACGACGAGAT
>NC_057801.1:44648781-44649374 GCF_018294505.1 Triticum aestivum | reverse complement strand
CCTCTCCTCTTCTTCTTTCTTTCCTCTTCATATTTTCTTCTTTCCTATCCTTCTTTTTCTTCTTCTTCCCTTCCTAGCTAGATATATAAAACTTTTCTAAAATTGTAACTTTTGCATATATAAAACTTTTCCATGGATCATCATTTCTCATATATATCGAATATATATCCATTGTCATATATAAAAACTTTCTATATATGAACAAAAAACTTTCTATGAATAAAAAACATTTTTGACATATATATTTAGCATATTCGCGCCACATACACATATACATCACATACACATATACATTATAGCCATATACACATATACATCACATATGAACAAAAAAATTAAACTAATAAAATTAAAAAAACATATAGCCACATATGAACAAAAATATATAGCCACATACATACACATATACATTATATATATATGAACAAAAAAATTAAACTAATAAAAAAACAGAGCCAGGGCGGCGGCTCACAGCGGCGGCAGGCGAGGGCGCCGGCTTGCGGGGGCGGGACGGGGCAGGGGCAGGGCGACGGCGACGAGGAGCGGGCGGCGACGGCGAGCACGTGGCAGGGGCTCGGGGCGCTGGGGTGGCG
>NC_057801.1:44621353-44647723 GCF_018294505.1 Triticum aestivum | reverse complement strand
GAAAACACTTTTTTTGTTTTTTTGTTTTCTTTCTTGCTTTATTTATTTTATTTTGTTTCTACATACAACACAATACTTATTGTTGCTATTTTTATTTTTTTTCCAGTTTTTTGTTTTGTTTTCTGCATTATTTATTTTCTTTTGTTTTTTGCTTTATTTTTAATTCTTTTTTGCTTTTAGTTTTAGAAAAATTATAAACTTTCTGTTAGTGCCATTAGTTTTAGAAAAATTATAAACTTCCTGTTAGTGCCATTAGTTTTCAAATTTGAATAGTTAAAATTTGAATTCTTTGAAATTTGTCTGAATCACAAGTTTGTGATTAACTTTACTAAAAAATGAACATAGATGCGCCTATAGAGAAAATTCAACCTAAATTCACAATAAATTTCTATGAATTTCAGAGAAATTCACTATGAATTTAGGTTAAATTCCCTGTATAGGGGCATCTATTTTCATTGTGAGAGGGGCTCAACATGGCAGAGAGGGACGGGCTTATAAACCGATGTGAGCGCCCTTCGGTTGGCGAGGTGGGACTAAACACTGAGCGCAACGAGGACCAACCCTTTAGTTCGGGTTTGTGGCACAAACCAGGACTAATGGTCATGGGCCAGGGGCGAGGCGCATTGGTCCCGGTTTGTGCGTGGAACCGGGACCAAAATGTCCAGACGAACTGAGACCAATGGCCCACGTGGCTGCCCTCTTGAGAGTGTTCTTGGTGAGAACATACTTGACAAGGAGCGAACCGGGATTAATGGTATTACAAGGGCCAAACCATAAGACATTAAAGCATTTCAAATGAACTCTGCAAAAGTTGAAAGTTGGCATGGTACCATAATTTCACCCACATAGCATGTGCATGTAAAAACAGACAATGGTATTGATGACCCGCAAGTATACGGGATAGTTGTAGCCTCTTTCGATAAGTAAGAGTGTCGAACCCAACGAGGATCTAAAGGTAGAACAAATACTCTCTCAAGTCCTATCGGCCACAGATACGACTCTACGCACGCTTGACGTTCGCTTTACCTAGAACAAGTATGAAACTAGAAGTACTTTGTAGGTGTGATAGGATAGGTTTGCAAGATAATAAAGATCACGTAAATAAAAAGTAGGGGCTGTTTAGATAAAGATGCAATGAAGTAAATATAGCAAGTGTGGAAAAGTGGTGGTAGGAGTAGTGGAATTATCCCTAAGCAATTGACTATGTTACTAGACCGATAGCAAGTACTATGTGGGAGAGGCCACAGCTAGCATGTCATCCCTGCCTTGGAATTCTATGCACTTATGATTGGAACTATTAGCAAGCATCCGCAACTAATAACGTTCATTAAGGTAAAACCCAACCATAGCATTAAGATATATTGGTCCCCTTTCAATCCTGTATCCATCAATTTCTATGCTAGGTTGAAGCTTCTATCACTCTAGGCCTCCAATACATAGTCCTATCAACATATAACTAACCCTATGGTGTGATCCACGCACGCGCTCATATGATGGGCACCAAAGGACAGCAACATAACTACAAGCAAATTAAATCAATCATAGCAATTCATCAACCACCAATAGGACAACGAAAATCTACTCAGACATCATAGGATGACAACACATCATTGGATAATATATGAAGCATAAAGCACCATGTTCAAGTAGAGGGTACAGCGGGTTGCGGGAGAGTGGACCGCTGTAGATAGAGGGGGGAGGTGATGGAGATGTTGGTGAAGATGACGGAGGTGTTGGTGAGGATCGCGGTGATGATGATGGCCCCCGGCGGCGTTCCGGCGCCACCGGAAGCAAGGGGGGGAGAGCCCCCCCTTCTTCTTCTTCTTCCTTGACCTCCTCCCTAGATGGGAGAAGGGTTTCCCCTCTAGTCCTTGTCTCCCATGGCGTGGGAGGGCCGAGAGCCCCTCCGATATTGGATCTATCTCTCTGTTTCTCCGTTCTCTCATTCTACCCCTTCACCGTTTCCTTTATATCTGGAAATCCGTAACTCCGATTGGGGTGAATCTTTCGCCCAGATATTTCTCATAGAATTAGATTTCTTGCGCCAAAAGAAGAGCATCATAGGCCTTACGGGGGGCCCACGAGAGCCTAGGCCGCGCCCAGGTCGGAGGGCGTGCCCCCCTGTCTCGTGGCCTCCCCGGACACCGTTTCACGTTGATTTTACTTACCAAAAATCATAAATATTCCAAAAAAATCTCCGTCCGTTTTTATCCCGTTTGGACTCCGTTTGATATTGGGTTTCCGTGAAACAAAAAACATGCAACAGACAGGAACTATCACTGGGCATTTGATCAATATGTTACTCCCAAAAAAATAGTATAAAAAGTTGCCAAAAGTATATAAAAGTTGAATAATATTTGCATGGAACAATCAAAAATTATAGATACAATGGAGACGTATCAGCATCCCCAAGCTTAATTCCTACTCGTCCTCGAGTAGGTAAATGATAAAAAAGATAATTTTTGATGTGGAATGCTACCTAGCATAATCTTGATCATATTTCTAATCATGGCATGAATATTAAGACACGAGTGATTCAAAGCAATAGTCTATCATTTGACATAAAAACAATAATACTTCAAGCATACCAACCAAGCAATTATGTCTTATCGAAATAACACAGCCAAAGAAAGCTCATCCCTACAAAATCATATAGTCTGGCTATGCTCCATGTTCGTCACACAAAAGACTCCCATCATGCACAACCCCGATGACGAGCCGAGCAATTGGTTCATACTTTTTAATGCGCTGCAGCTTTTTCAACTCTTGCGCAATACATGAGCGCAAGCCATGGACATAGCACTATGGTGGTATATGGTGGTGGTTGTGAGAACAAAAAGTCGAGAAGATAGTATCACATCAACTAGGCGTATCAACGGGCTATGGAGATGCCCATCAATAGATATCAATGTGAGTGAGTAGGGATTGCTATGCAACGGATGCACTAGAGCTATAAATATATGAAAGCTCAACAAAAGAAACTAAGTGGGTGTGCATCCAACTTGCTTGCTCACGAAGACTTAGGGCATTTTGAGGAAGCCCATCATTGGAATATACAAGCCAAGTTCTATAATGAAAAATTCCCACTAGTATATGAAAGTGACAACATAAGAGACCCTCTATATGACGAACATGGTGCTACTTTGAAGCACAAGTGTGGAAAAAGAGATAGTAGCAATTGTCCCTTCTCTCTTTTTCTCTCATTTCATTTTTTTTATTTTTTTTATTTTTATTTTTATTTTTTTTTTCTTTCCTTTTGGTGGGCTTCTTTGGCCTCCTTTTTTATTTGGGCTTCTTTGGCCTATTTTATTTTTCATAAAGTCCGGAGTCTCATCCCGACTTGTGGAAATCATAGTCTCCTTCATCCTTTCCTCACTGGGGCAATGCTCTAATAATGATGATCATCACACTTTTATTTACTTACAACTCAATATCTAAAACAAAGATATGACTATATATGAATGCTTCCGGCAATATACCGGGATGTACAATGATCTAGCATAGAAATGACATCAAAAAATGGACAAGCCATGAAAACATCATGCTAGCTATCTTACGATCATGCAAAGCAATATGAAAATGAATGCTCCAGTCATGTATATGATGATGATGGAAGTTGCATGGCAATATATCTCGGAATGGCTACGGAAATGCCTTAATAGGTAGGTATGTTGGCTGTTTTGAGGAAGGTAAATAATGGGTTCACGATACCGGCTAAAGTTGCGCGGTACAATAGAGGCTAGCAAAGTGGAAGGGTGAGTGTGCGTATATGCATGGACTCACATTAGTCATAAAGAACTCATATACTTATTGCAAAAGTCTACTTAGCCCTCGAAGCAAAGTACTACTACGCATGCCCCTAGAGGGATAGATTGGTAGGAAAAGACCATCGCTCGTCCCCGACTGCCACTCATAAGGAAAGCAATCAAAGAGCACCTCATGCTCCAACTTCGTTACATAACGGTTCACCATACATGCATGCTACGGGACTTGCAAACCCCAACACAAGTATTTCTCAATTTCACAACTACTGAACTAGCACGACTCTAATATCACCACCTTTATATCGCAAAACTATTGCAAGGAATCAAACATATCGTATTCAGTGATCTACAAGTTTATGTAGGATTTTATGACTAACCATGTGAATGACCAATTCCTGTCATCTCTCTAAATAGATATAAGTGAAGCAAGAGAGTTTAATTCTTTCTACAAAAGATATTCCCACGCTCTAACAAATATAAGTGAAGCAAAAGAGCATTCTACAAATGACGGTTTTCTATGTGAAGAGAAACAGGCAATCCAAACTTCAAATGATATAAGTGAAGCACATGAAGCATTCTATAAAGCCATACTCAAAATATTTAGGTGAAGTGCAATGAGCATTCTATAAATCAACCAAGGACTATCTCATACCAGCATGGTGCATAAAAGAAAAATGAAAACTAAATGCAAAAGACGCTCCAAGACTTGCACATAATGCATGAATGAAACGATTTCGAAAACATACCGATACTTGTTGAAGAAAGAGGGGATGCCTTCTGGGGCATCCCCAAGCTTATACGCTTGAGTCTCCTTGAATATTTACTTGGTGTGCCTTGGGCATCCCCAAGCTTGAGCTCTTGCCTCTCTTCCTTTTCCTCATATCGAAACCTCCTCGTTTAGACACTTCATCCACACAAAACTTCAACAGAAAACTCGGTAAGATCCGTTAGTATAATAAAGCAAATCACTACTCTAAGTACTGTATCAAACCAATTCATATTTTGTTTTTGCATTGTGTCTAATGTAATATAGCTTTTCCATGGCTTAATCCACTGATATAAATTGATAGTTTCATCAAAACAAGGAAACTATGCATCAAAAACAGAATCTGTCAAAAACAGAACCGTCTGTAGCAATCTGAACATTCACCATACTTCTGGTACCCCAAAAATTCTACCACAATTAGGAAAAATAAACAAGTTGTACAGAAAGACAGTGCAAAAGGAATAAGAACCATTTGACATCCCAGGTAAAAATTTAAAATCATGCACTACACACAAAGTTTCTGTCCTGCACCGTACAAACCAACAAGATTTGTAAACATCCAAAAGGCAAACCTTAGTACATTATTTTTATAATACAAAGGAATTGTACAAGGGGATAATTATTTTTTATCAAAAGTTTCTGTAATCAAGATTCACAAAGTTTCCGTGAGCATCAACAAAGTTCAAGGCTAGCTCCCACTTCAACAATGCTTGTCTTTCTCACTTTCACTTTCCCTTTTGAAAAGTTTTTAGGTTCCCCTCTTTATTTTTTTTGTTTTTAAACTATATAAAATCACTCAACAGAAATAAATGACTCTTAAATGACTCTCTAAAATTTCCGGGTTGTCTCCCTGGCAGCGCTTTCTTTAAAGCCATTAAGCTAGGCATATAGTGCTCAATTAATGGATCCACCCGGATCCCAAGGTATATCAAAGCCAATTTTAATTAACAATGATTTGAAATTTAGTAGTGAGCACAAAGTAACATATATCAAGCAATGACGAAGTCTAACTCTCTTCCTATGCATCGGCATGTGATAAAAGAACAATTCATGCACACCAAGTAAAGGCCAACGCATAGTATAAGCAGTTTCTTGCAATTCTGTTGTGTTGGAAACATAAAGAGGCGGAGATGTAGTTCCTCTCTCATAATAATTGCAAGTAAGAGCAGCAAGCACATGCATATTATATTCATCAAAATCATCATGTGCAACGGTAAAAAGCAACCCATCAATATAATCCTTAGTAAGCACAAACTTCTCCAATATAGTGTAGTTTGGAGAATTCAAAAAGATAATAGGACTATCATGAGTAGGTGCAATAGCAACAATTTCATGTTTAACATAAGGAACTATAGCAAGTTCATCTCCATAAGCATAATTCATATTGGCATCTTGGCCACAAGATCGGGGGTATTTCAAGAGAATCAACGGGATCATAACAATCATCATAGCAATCATCATAGTAATAATCATAGCAATCATCCTTCGGTAAGCACGAAGGGGAATTAAAAAATGTATGAGTTGAAGAGTTAATATCATTAGAAGGTGGGCACGGGTAGCTAATCCGCTCTTCCTCCTTTTGTTCTTCGCTCTCCTCATCATCTTTTTCATCCAATGAGCTCATAGTTTCATCAATTTATTCTTCCATAGCTTCCTGCAAAATATTAGTCTCTTCTTGGACAGCGGAGTATTTCTCAATATATGGTTTAACATAGGCATTAGAAGCATAATTATCATAACAATATTCAAGTATGGCAAAACTTTCAGATTTGTAAAGAGTAGCATCATACTTTTCAATCAAAGAAGCAATTTCAAAAGCACCCTTAAAAGCAACAAATTCTTCAATTTGTTGAACATCATAGTAATTATAAACACCCTTAGCATACAAAGATATGAATCCATTATCAATAAACTCACATTGGTAGGGAAGGTGTTTCTTAGGGTTTTCAGAACAACAAGTAACATCATATATTTCACATAAATTCCAAGCATAGCATTGCAAATGTTGAATTTGATCCCATAATAGTTTCCCTTTTTCAGATATACAGTGTCGCACATAACAAGCATGATCATCTAAAGATTTTCCATCACCTAAGCTAGTTGGGGTTTCAGCACGAGCACATAGGGATCGAAGATGATCGAAGTAAAAAGCTTTTAGGACTGTGATAGATTTTGAGTGGTTCTTCAACCATTGGAGCAGTAGGTACAACTAATTTTTTTGGTATTTTGCGTTTCCTACCCATAACTAAATATAGAAAACAACTAAGAACAACAAATAAAAATTACTTAGTGATAAAGCAAACAAGCACACACGAGAATATTCACCCCACGCAATGACTCCCCGGCAACGGCACCAGAAAAAGGTCTTGATGACCCGCAAGTATACGGGATAGTTGTAGCCTCTTTCGATAAGTAAGAGTGTCACACCCAACGAGGAGCTAAAGGTAGAACAAGTACTCTCTCAAGTCATATCGGCCACAGATACGACTCTACGCACGCTTGACGTTCGCTTTACCTAGAACAAGTATGAAACTAGAAGTACTTTGTAGGTGTGATAAGATAGGTTTGCAAGATAATAAAGAACACGTAAATAAAAAGTAGGGGCTGTTTAGATAAAGATGCAATAAAGTAAATATAGCGAGTGTGGAAAAGTGGTGGTAGGAGTAGTGGAATTGTCCCTAAGCAATTGACTACATTACTAGACCGATAGCAAGTATTATGTGGGAGAGGCCACAACTAGCATGTCATCCCTGACTTGGAATTCTATGCACTTATGATTGGAACTATTAGAAAGCATCCGCAACTACGAACATTCATTAAGGTAAAACCCAACCATAGCATTAAGATATAATTGTCCCCCTTCAATCCCGTATGCATCAATTTCTATGCTAGGTTGAAGCTTCTGTCACTCTAGCCCTCCAATACATAGTCCTATCAACATATAACTAACCCTATGGTGTGATCCACACGTGCGCTCATATGATGGGCACTAAAGGAAAGCAACATAACCACAAGCAAATTAAATCAATCATAGCAATTCATCAACCACCAATAGGACAACGAAAATCTACTCAGACATCATAGGATGGCAACACATTGGATAATAATATGAAGCATAAAGCACCATGTTCAAGTACAGGGTACAGCGGGTTGCGGGAGAGTGGACCGCTGTATATAGAGGGGGGAAGGTGATGGAGATGTTGGTGAAGATGACGGCGGTGTTGGTGAAGATCGCGGTGATGATGGTGGCCCCCGGCGGTGTTCCGGTGCCACCGGAAGCAAGGGGGAGAGAGCCCCCCTTCTTCTTCTTCTTCCTTGACCTCCTCCCTAGATGGGAGAAGGGTTTCCCCTCTAGTCCTTGGCTCCCACGGCGTGGGAGGGGCGAGAGCCCCTCCGAGATTGGATCTATCTCTTTGTTTCTGCGTTCTCTGATTCTACCCCTTCACCGTTTGCTTCATATCTGGAGATTCGTAACTCCGATTGGGGTGAATCTTAGGCCCATATCTTTCTCATAAAATTAGCTTTCTTGCGCCAAAAGAAGAGCATCAACCTCCATACGGGTGGCCCACGAGAGCCCAGGCCGCGCCCAGGGGGGAGGGCGCGCCCCCTGTCTCGTGGCCACCCCGGACACCGTTTCGCGTTGATTTTACTTCCCAAAAATCATAAATATTCCAAAAAAATCTCCGTCCATTTTTATCCCGTTTGGACTCCATTTGATATTGGGTTTCTGCGAAACAAAAAACATGCAACAGACAGGAACTGGCACTGGGCACTTGATCAATATGTTAGTCCCAAAAAAATAGTATAAAAAGTTGCCAAAAGTATATAAAAGTTGAATAATATTGGCATGGAACAATCAAAAATTATAGATACAACGGAGAAGTATCAGGTATCTTACTCTTCTGTTACAAAGTTGGCATGGTATCATCATAATAGTTGTGGGAGAAAGTCTTCACTTTTTCGTCGCTTGTGTCATTTGCTTATTGCGCCGTAACCATGGATAATCTTCATCGTTTATCATGATGCTTGGGTCAGCCTTGACTTTGAAGGGAGGAATTTCATGAAACTTTTCATAATCTTCAGACATGTCTGTCTTGCCCTCCACTCCCACGATGTCCCTTTTTCCTGAAAGAACTATGTGGCGCTTTGGCTCATCGTATGATGTATTCGCTTCCTTATATGTTCTTTTTCTCGGTCTGGTAGACATGTCCTTCACATAGGTAACCTGTGCCACATCATTGGCTAGGACTAACAGTTCATCAGTGTACCCAAGATTTTTCAGATCCACTGTTGTCATTCCATACTTTGGGTCTACTTGTACCCCGCCTCCTGACAGATTGACCCATTTGCACTTAAACAAAGGGACCTTAAAATCTACTCCATAGTCAAGTTCCCATATGTCCACTATGTAACCATAATACGTGTCCTTTCCCCCCTCGGTGGCTGCATCAAAGCGGACACCGCTGTTTTGGTTGGTGCTCTTTTGATCTTGGGCGATCGTGTAAAATGTATTCCCATTTATCTCGTATCCTTTTCAAATCGTAACAGTCAAAGATGGTCCCCTGGACAACAAGTACAGCTCATCACAAACAGTGTTGTCACCTCTGAGACATGTTTCCAACCAACTGCTGAAAGTCGTGATGTGTTCACATGTAATCCAGTCGTCGCACTGCTACGGGTGTTTGGAGCGCAGCCTGTTCTTGTGTTCATCGACATACAGGGTCACCAAGGTAGAGTTTTGTAGAACTGTGTAGTGTGCTTGAGACCAAGAATATCTGTCCCTGCATATTATTGAGTCCCTTCCAAGCATGTCTTTTCCAGTCAGTCTCCCATCATACCGCGATTTAGGGAGACCTATCTTCTTAAGGCCAGGAATGAAGTCAACACAAAACCCGATGACATCCTCTGTTTGATGGCCCATGGAGATGCTTCCTTCTAGCCTAGCGCGGTTACAGACATATTTCTTTAGGACTCCCATGAACCTCTCAAAGGGGGACATATTGTGTAGAAATACGGGCCCCAGAATGACAATCTCGTTGACTAGATGAACTAGGACGTGCGTCATGATATTGAAGAAGGATGGTGGGAACACCAGCTCGAAACTGACAAGACATTGCGCCACATCACTCCTTAGCCTTGGTACGATTTCTGGATCGATCACCTTTTGAGAGATTGCATTGAGGAATGGACATAGCTTCACAATGGCTAATCGGACGTTTTCCGGTAGAAGCCCCCTCAATGCAACCGGAAGTAGTTGCGTCATAATCACGTGGTAGCCATGAGACTTTAGGTTCTGGAACTTTTTCTCTGGAATATTTATTATTCCCTTTATATTCGAGGAGAAGCCAGTCGGGACCTTCATACTGAGCAGGCATTCAAAGAAGATTTCTTTCTCTTCTTTCGTAAAAGCGTAGCTGGCAGGACCTTCATACTGCTTCGGAGGCATGCCGTCTTTTTCGTGCAAACGTTGCAGGTCCTCCCAGATGTATCTTTTGTCTTTCCATACACGCCCAAGAAGCCTAGCAGGTTCACGCAAAGGTTCTTCGTCACGTGCATCACGTCGACTGAATAGCGAACCTCTAGGTCTTTCTAGTAGGGTAGGTCCCAAAATATAGACTTCTTCTTCCACATGGGTGCGTGTCCCTCAGCGTCGTTCGGAACAGCTAGTGTGCTGGGACCCTTTCCAAAGATTACGTGTAAATCATTGACCATAGCAAGTACGTGATCACCGGTACGCATGGCGGGCTTCTTCCGGTGATCTGCCTCGCCTTTGAAATGCTTGCCTTTCTTTCGACATTGATGGTTGGTCAGAAGAAATCAACGATGGCCCAGGTACACATTCTTCCTGAAGCTTCCCAGGTATATACTATCGGTGTCAAGTAAACAGTGTGTGCATGTGTGGTATCCCTTGTTTGTCTGTCCTGAAAGGTTACTAAGAGCGGGCCAATCGTTGATGGTCACGAACAGCAACGCCTTTAGGTCAAATTCCTCCTGTTTGTGCTCATCCCACGTACGTCTACCATTTCCATTCCACAGCTGTAAAAGTTCTTCAACTAATGGCCTTAGGTACACATCAATGTCGTTGCCGGGTTGCTTAGGGCCTTGGATGAGAACTGGCATCATAATGAACTTCCGCTTCATGTACATCCAAGGAGGAAGGTTATACATACATATAGTCATGGGCCAGGTGCTGTGATTGCTGCTCTGCTCCATGAAAGGACTAATGCCATCTGCGCTTAAAGCAAACAATACGTTCCTTGGGTCACTTGCAAATTCATCCCAGTACTTTCTCTCGACTTTTCGTCAGCGGGTGCTCTCAACTTCCCGTCTTTCTTACGGTCCTCACTGTGCCATCGCATCAACTTTGCATGCTCTCCATTTCTAAACAGACGTTTCAACCGTGGTATTATAGGAGCATACCACATCACCTTCGCAGGAACCCTCTTCATGGGGGGCTCGTCGTCAACATCACCAGGGTCATCTCGTCTGATCTTATACCGTAATGCACCGCATACCGGGCATGCGTTCAGATCCTTGTACGCACCGCGGTAGAGGATGCAGTCATTAGGGCATGCATGTATCTTCTGCACCTCCAATCCTAAAGGGCATACGACCTTCTTTGCTGCGTATGTACTGTCGGGAAATTCGTTATCCTTTGGAAGCTTCTTCTTAAATATTTTCAGTAGCTTCTCAAATCCTTTGTCAGGGACAACATTCTCTGCCTTCCATTGCAGCAATTCCAGTACGGCACCCAGCTTTGTGTTGCCATCTTCACAATTGGGTTACAACCCTTTTTTGTGATCCTCTAACATGCGATCGAACTTCAGCTTCTCCTTTTGACTTTCGCATTGCGTCCTTGCATCGACAATGACCCGGCGGAGATCATCATCATCGGGCACATCGTCTGGTTCCTCTTGATCTTCAGCAGCTTCGCCCGTTGCAGCATCATCGTGCACATCGTCTGGTTCCTCTTGATGTTCAGTAGCATCACCGCATTCAGGGGGCACATAGTTGTCATCGTACTCTTCTTCTTCGCCGTCTTCCATCATAACCTCTATTTCTCCGTGCCTCGTCCAAACATTATAGTGTGGCATGAAACCCTTGTAAAGCAGGTGGGTGTGAAGGATTTTCCAGTCAGAGTAAGACTTCATATTCCCACATATAGGGCATGGACAACACATAAAACCATTCTGCTTGTTTGCCTCAGCCACTTCGAGAAAATCATGCACACCCTTAATGTACTCGGAGGTGTGTCTATCACCGTTCATCCATTGTCGGTTCATCTTCGTGCATTATATATAATTAAGTGTGTCAGAAATCATTACAGAACATCATGAATAGATAATTAAGTGACCAAATTAATAGAAGTTCATCATCACATTAAAACCAAAGTACATACATAGTTCTCATCTAACAACATAAAGCTCTGCAGAGCATCTAAATTAATTAAAACATACATTGAAACTATGTAAAACATTTCAATGCGAAAACAAATGTGATCATAATCACAACCAAGGTAACAACTAATCCAATGGCATAATGATACCAAGCCTCGGTATGAATGGCATATTTTCTAATCTTTCTAATCTTCAAGCACATTGCATCCATCTTGATCTTGTGATCATCGACGACATCCGCAACATGCAACTCCAATATCATCTTCTCCTCCTCAATTTTTCTTATTTTTTCCTTCAAGAAATTGTTTTCTTCTTCAACTAAATTTAACCTCTCGACAATAGGGTCGGTTGGAATTTCCGGTTCAACAACCTCCTAGATAAATAAAATCTATGTCACGTTGGTCGGCATAATTTTCATAAACAATAAATGAACCAATAGTTATGAAAAGATAATATATACCACATCCGAATCATAGACAGGACGAGGGCCGACGGGGGCGGATACCAAAACCATCGCACTATATAAGATGCAATAATAAAAGTAAGAAAATAATACAAGTATCTATCTAAACATACAAGTAAGAATATTTTTCTTTCAGAAAGAAGATAAGAACAAGAGGCTCACCACGGTGGTGCCGACGATGAGATTGGCGCGAGTGATCGACGGCGGTGAAGACGGGGACGGGGCGTGACGGACCACTAAACCTAGACAAATATTGAGGAAAATGGAGCTTGGAGGTCGAGCTTGGAGAGGAGAAAGCTTAAGTAGTGTGGCTCGGGCATTCCATCGAACAACTTGTGTGCATAGGAGGTGAGCTAGAGCACCACCATGCCCTCTCCCCCTCGGTGGCCAGAAAAAACAGAGTAGTGTGCTCTGCTCTTAAGCGAGGGGGTATATATAGGCACCTCGTTGGTCCCGGTTCGTGGCATGAACCAGGACTAAAGGGCAGCCTTTGGTCCCGGTTCAAGCCCCCAACTGGGACCAATGGTGGTGGGCCAGGAGCGAGGCCCATTGGTCCCGGTTCGTCCCACCAACTGGGACCAAAAGGTCCAGACGAACCGGGACCAATGGCCCACGTGGCCCGACCGGCCCCCGGGGCTCACAAACCAGGTCCAATGCCACCATGGGTCCCGGTTCTGGACTGAACCAGTACTAATGGGCTGACTCGGCCTGGACCTTTGCCCCCTTTTCTACTAGTGGTAATACCTCCCTTTTTAGGGACACAATGGACAGGGCTTACTCATTCACTATCAGCAACGGGATAAATTATACTTGCCTCGAGGAGTTTTAGTATCTCATTTCTTACCACTTATTTCATCTTAGGGTTTAATCTTCGTTGAGGATCTCTGACTGGTTTGGCATCTTTCTCCACTTTTACTTTGTGTTGGCATAGAGTGGGACTGATGCCCTAAGATCATCTAGAGTATATCCAATAGCAGCACGGTGCTTCTTCAGAGTTTTCAATAATCTTTCCTCTTCCTGCTCTGAAAGGTTAGCACTAATAATAACAAGATATATCTTCTTTTCATCAAGAGAAGCATATTTAAGATTATCAGGTAATGGTTTAAGCTCAAACACGGGATCACCCTTGGGTGGAGGAGGATCCCCTAGGATTTCAACAGGTAAGTTGTGTTTCAAGATTGGAACCTGTTGCAGGAATACTTCATCTATTTCCCTTCTTTCATTCATAAACATATCATTTTCATGGTCTAGAAAATATTGTTCTAACGGATCAGTAGGAGGTACGTCAATAGAAGCAACACCAATTATTTCATCTTTACTTGGTAATTCTTTGTCACGGGGTTGTCTACGAAATTTAGCAAAATTAAACTCATGAGTCATATCGTCCAATCCATTCGTAACAACATCCTTTTTGCAATCAATCTTACCACACAAGACTTCAACATCTCTAACAATCCCAAAAGTCATGTTCAAGAAGTCATGTTCAATCTTTTCGTAACAACAGTGTTCAAGAAGGGTCTACCAAATATGATGGGACAAAAGTCATGTTGTGGGGAACCAAGAACAAGAAAATTAGCAAGGTATTTGACCTTCCCACACAAGACTTCAACATCTCTAACAATCCCAAATGGCTTAATAGTATCTCTATTGGCAAGCTTAATTGTAACATGAATATCTTCCGACTCAGCGGGTGCAATATCGTGCATAATTTCTTTATATAAGGAAAAAGGTATTGCACTATCACTAGCACCCATATCACATAAGCCATGATAACAATGATCTCCCATTTTAACAGAAATAACAGGCATGCCTACGACAGGTCTATGTATCTTAGAATATGATCTAACAATATTAGCAGCTTCATCACAGAAATAAATAACATGCACATCTATATTATCATCCAAGAGATCTTTAACCATAGCAATACTAGGTTCAAATTTAATTTGCTCAGGAGGTGTATAAGTTCTAGTATTACTCTTACGAACAATAGTTGAAGCTTTAGCATGAAACTTTATTCTAATAGGAAAAGGTGGTTTCTCAACATAAGTAGTAGGAACAATAGGATCATTATAAGTAATAGTCTTTTCTTCAACTGTAATAGGTGCAACTACTTTTACTTCAATGGGAGGATTATATTTAAACCACTTATCCTTAGGGAGATCAACGTGAGTATTAAAATATTCACATAAAGCATCGGTATCCATAAAAGATTTAACACAATCAAACTTAGGCGTTATACCTGACTCCTTACCATCGTCGGAACCCCAATCTTCAGAGTTGCATTTAATTCTTTCCAATAAGTCCCACTTGAATTCAGTAGTCTTCAGCATATAAGAACCATCATAGGAAGTATCGAGCATGGTGCGATCATTGAGAGAAAGCCGAGCATAATTTTTTTGAATAATCATTTCTCTTGAGAGCTCATGATTGGGGCATGAATATAACATTGACTTAAGCCTCCCCCAAGCTTGAGCAATGCTTTATCTTTCGCGAGGCCATAAATTATATACGTAATTACGATCACGGTGAACAAGATGCATAGGATAGAACTTCTGGTGAAATTCCAACTTCAATTGTTTATAATTCCAAGATCCCGTATCATCACATAGCCTATACCATGTCAATGCATCTCCCTTTAAAGATAAAGGTAAAACCTTCCTCTTAACAACGTCATCGGGAATACCTGCAAGCTTAAATAATCCACGAACTTCATCCACAAAGATAAGGTGTAAATCAGGATGCAATGTTCCATCTCCTGCAAAGGGATTAGCTAGCAGTTTCTCTATCATACCCGAAGGAATTTCAAAGTAAACATTTTCAGTTGGTTCAGTAGGTTAAGGAGCAACTCTTTGCTCTAATGGTCGGGGTGAAGATACCCCGAACAAGCCCCTCAAAGGATTAGTATCCATAGTAACAAGTGATATAACATTTCAGCACACTATATAAATGTTTCCTTACCAAGTTCCACTCCCGAAAGGTGCTTCACTCCCCAGCAACGACGCCAGAAAAGAGTCTTGATGACCCACAAGTATAGGGGATCTATCGTAGTGCTTTCGATAAGTAAGAGTGTCGAACCCAACAAGGAGCAGAAGGAAATGACAAGCGGTTTTCAGTAAGGTATTCTCTGCCAGCACTGAAATTGTAGGTAACAGATAGTTTTGTGATAAGATAATTCGTAACGGGTAACAAGCAATGAAAGTAAATAAGGTGCAGCAAGGTGGCCCAATCCTTTTTGTAGCAAAGGACAAGCTTGGACAATTTCTTATAATGAGAAAAGCGCTCCCGAGGACACATGAGAATTATCGTCAAGCTAGTCTCATCACGCTCATATGATTCGCGTTCGGTACTTTGATAATTTGATATGTGGGTAGACCGGTGCTTGGGTACTGCCCTTACTTGGACAAGCATCCCACTTATGATTAACCCCTGTTGCAAGCATCCGCAACTACAAAAGAAGTATTAAGGTAAACCTAACCATAGCATGAAACATATGGATCCAAATCAGCCCCTTACGAAGCAACGCATAAACTAGGGTTTAAGCTTCTGTCACTCTAGCAACCCATCATCTACTTATTACTTCCCAATGCCTTCCTCTAGGCCCAAATAATGGTGAAGTGTCATGTAGTAGGCGTTCACATAACATCACTAGAGGAGAGACAACATACATCTCATCAAAATATCGAATGAATACCAAATTCACATGACTACTAATAGCAAGACTTCACTCATGTCCTCAGGAACAAATGGAACTACTCACAAAGCATATTCATGTTCATAATCAGAGGAGTATTAATGTGCATAAAGGATATGAACATATGATCTTCCACCAAGTAAACCAATTAGCATCAACTACAAGGAGTAATCAACACTACTAGCAACCCACAGGTACCAATTTGTGGTTTTGATACAAGATTGGATACAAGAGATGAACTAGGGTTTGGAGAGGAGATGATTCTAGTGAAGATGTTGATGGAGATTGACCCCCTCCCGAAGAGAGGATCGTTGGTGATGATTTCCCCCTCCCGGAGGGAAGTTTCCCCGGCAGAACAGCTCTGCCAGAGCCCTAGATTGGTTCAAGCCACCAACCGGGACCAAAGGGGTCGGGCCAGGAGCGAGGCCCATTGGTCCCGGTTAGTCCCACCAACTCGGGACCAATAGGTCCAGCCGAACCGGGACCAATGGCCCACGTGGCCCGGCCGGCCCCCGTGGCTCACGAACCGGGTCCAATGCCGCCATTGGTCCCGGTTCTGGATTGAACCGGGACTAATGGGCTGGCCCGGCCTGGACCATTGCCCCCTTTTCTACTAGTGTGCGTGGGTGCAATAGCAACAATTTCATGTTTAACATAAGGAACTATAGCAAGTTCATCTCCATAAGAATAATTCATATTGGCATCTTGGCCACAAGCATAGCAACCATCATCAAAAAGGGATATTTCAAGAGAATCAACGGGATCATAGCAATCATCATAGCAATCATCCTTCGATAAGCATGAAGGGGAATTAAACAATGTATGAGTTGAAGAGTTACTCTCATTATAAGGTCGGAACGGGTGATCAATCCGCTCTTCCTCCTTTTGTTCGTCGCTCTCCTCATCATCTTTTTCATCCAATGAGCTCACAATTTCATCACTTTCTTCTTCCATAGCTTCCCGCAAAATATTAGTCTCTTCTTGGACAGCAGAGACTTTCTCAATAAATGCATTAATATAGCAATTGTATTCATAATTTTCATAGCAATATCTAAGTATAGCAAGATTTTCAGGCCTATAAACATCATCATCAAAAGCTTCATAATTTTCAAACAAAGCTTCAATTTCATAAGAAGCCTTAAAAGCAACAAATTCTTCTATTTGTTCAACATCATAGTAATCATATATACCATTAGCATAAGAAGCTAAGGTTTCATTATCATTAAATTTGCATGAAAAGAGAAGGTGTGGAGCCTTCATCCTAGAGCAACAGGTAATATCATATCTCAAGCATAGTTGACGAGCATACCAACGCAACCTAATAAATTGATCCCATAATAGTTTCCCTTTTTGTGTCGAGCGATAATCCCTAAAGTATTCACGTTGATCCAACGTGTCTCCCATTATAAAGTTGGATGGGGTTTTCTCAGGATTATCAAATTAGTACATAATATCTTGAACATAATGAGCATCGGGGGTTTTAGGAGTTGCCCCATCTCTATGAGTAGCAAGTAGACCTATTTTTTTTGGTATTTTGCGTTCCATTTCCATAACTAAAGATAGAGAACAACTAAGAACAACAAATAAAAATTACTTAGTGATAAAGCAAACAAGTACACACGAGAATATTCACCCCACGCTATGACTCCCCGGCAACGGCGCCAGAAAAAGGTCTTGATAACCCACAAGTGTAGGGGATCGCAACAGTTTTCGATAAGTAAGAGT
Organism: Triticum aestivum; assembly: GCF_018294505.1. Classification (NCBI taxonomy): domain Eukaryota; kingdom Viridiplantae; phylum Streptophyta; class Magnoliopsida; order Poales; family Poaceae; genus Triticum; species Triticum aestivum. The sequence continues at coordinate 44,629,917 of NC_057801.1, read as the reverse complement.
ATCGAACCCAACAAGGATCTAAAGGTAGAATAAATATTCCCTCAAGTTCTATCAACCACTGATACAACTCTACGCACGCTTGACGTTCGCTTTACCTAGAACAAGTATGAAACTAGAAGTACTTTGTAGGTGTTGTTTGATAGGTTTGCAAGATAATAAAGAGCACGTAAATATAAACTAGAGGCTGTTTAGATAAAGAAGCAATAAAGTAAATATAGCGAGTGTGGAAAAGTGGTGGTAGGAGTTGTGGAATTGTCCCAAAGTAATTGACTATGTTACTAGACCAGTAATCACTATTGCAATTCTATTTGAGGGAGAGGCACAAGCTAACATACTTTCTCTACTTGTATCATATGCACTTATGATTGGAACTCTAGCAAGCATCCGCAACTACTAAAGATTCATTAAGGTAAAACCCAACCATAGCATGCATTAAAGCCTCAAGTCCCCTTTTATCCCATACGTAAACAACCTACTTACTCGAGTCTGTGCTTCTGTCACTCACGCCACCCACCATAAGCAAATCATAAACATATTGCAAACCCTAGAGCGGGAATCCCTCACGCTTGCACGACACAGAGAGCACAGTAGGACAACATCAATAATAAAACATGCAACTCAAACCAATCATAGCAATTCATCAATCACCGGTAGGACAACGAAAATCTACTCAGACATCATAGGATGGCAACACATCATTGGATAATAATATGAAGCATACAGCACCATGTTCAAGTAGAGGGTACAGCGGGTTGCGGGAGAGTGGACCGCTGAATATAGAAGGGGGAAGGTGATGGAGATGTTGGTGAAGATGACGATGGTGTTGATGAAGATCGCGATGATGATGATGGCCTCCGGCAGCGCTCCGGCGCCCCCGGAAGCAAGGGAGAGAGAGCCCCCCTTCTTCTTCTTCTTCCTTGACCTCCTCCCTAGATGGGAGAAGGGTTTCCCCTCTGGTCCTTGGCTCCCATGGCTTGGGAGGGGCGAGAGCCCCTCCGAGATTGGATCTCTCTCTCTGTTTCTGCGTTCTCTAATTCTGCCCCTTCACTGTTTCCTTTATATCTGGAGATCCGTAACTCAGATTGGGGTGAATCTTTCGCCCAGATTTTTCTCATAAAATTAGCTTTGTTGCGGCAAAAGAAGAGCGTCAACCACCTTACGGGTGGCCCACGAGAGTGCCAGGAGCGCCCAGGGGGGTGGGGGCGCCCCCTCTCTCGTGGCCACCTCGGACACCGTTTCGCATTGATTCTTCGTCCGTAAAATCCCAAATATTTCAAAATAATTCTCTGTCCGTTTTTATCCCGTTTGGATTCCGTTTGATACGGGTTTCCTGCGAAACATAAAACATGCAACAAACAGGAACTAGCACTGGGCACTGGATCAATATGTTAGTCCTAAAAATAGTATAAAAAGTTGCCAAAAGTATATGAAAGTTGAAGAATATTGGCATGGAACAATCAAAAACTATAGATACGACGGAGACGTATCATGCCTCCGGTGTATCTTTTGTCTTACCATACACGCCTGAGAAGCCTAGCAGGTTCATGCAAACATTCTTCGTCATGTGCATCACGTCGATTGTAGAGCAGACCTTTAGGTCTTTCCAATAGGGTAGGTCCCCAAATATAGATTTCTTCTTTCACATGGGTGCGTGTCCCTCATCGTCATTCGGAAAAGATTGTCCTCCGGGACCCTTTCCAAAAATTACTTTTAAATCATTGACCATATCAAGTATACCATCACCAGTACGGAGGACAGGCTTCTTTCGGTGATCTCCCTCACCTTTGCAATGCTTGCCATTCTTTCTTAATGCATGCTTAGTCGGAAGAAATTGACATGTCCTAGGTACACATTCTTCTTTTATTTTTCCAAATATATACCTTCAGTCTCATCTAAACACTGTGTGCATGCATTGTATCCCTTGCTTGTCTGTGTTGAAAGGTTACTAAGAGTAAGCCAATCATTGATGGTTACAAACAGCAATGCTCGTAGGTCAAACACAAATTTTGTTTGTGCTCATCCCACACACGTACACCTTTTTTATCCCACAGTTGTAAAAGTTCTTCAACTAATGGCCTTAGGTACACATCAATGTCGTCGCCGGGTTGCTTAGGGCCTTGGATAAGCACTGACATCATAATGAACTTCCGCTTCCTGCACAACCAAGGAGTAAGGTTATATATACATAGAGTCAAAAGGCCAGGTGCTATGATTGCTGCTATGCTCCCCAAAAGGATTAATGGCATATTCACTTAAACCAAACCATACGTTCCTTGCGTCACCTACAAAGTCCCTCCATTTTCTCTCGATTTTTCTCCACTGTGACCCGTCAGCGGGTACTCTCTACATCCCGTCCTTCTTAATTATGGTCTTCTTTATGCCATCGCAACAACTTGACATGCTCTTTGTTTTTGAATAGACGTTTCAACCGTGGTATTATACGAGCATACCACATCACCTTGGCACTAACCCTCTTCCTGGGGCCCTCGCCCTCAACATCACCAGGGTCATCTCATCTGATCTTACACTGCAATGCTCCGCATACCGGGCATGCGTTCAAATTCTCGTACTCCTCACCGCGGGTAGAGGACGCAATCATTAGGCATGCATGTATCTTTTGCACCTCTAATCCTAGAGGACGGTGAACCTTCTTTGCTTCATACGTAGTGTCAGGCAATTTGTTATCCTTTAGAAGCTTCTTCTTCATTATTTTCAGTAGCAAACCAATTCCCTTATCAGATACACCATTCTATGCCTTTCATTGCAGCAATTCCAGTGTGGTACCTAGCTTTGTGTTGCCATCTTTGCAATTTGGGTACAACCATTTTCACATGCGATCGAACTTCAACTTCTCCCTTTCACTTTCGTATCCTTCTCTATGCATCAGAAATGACCTGGCGAAGATCATCATCCGGCACAACTGGTGCCTCTTGATCTTTAGCTTCCCTCGTTGCAGTATCACCGTATTCAGGGAATATAGGATCTGGATAGTTTTCATCATCTTCTTTTTCTTCATTGTCTTCCATCATAACACCTCTTTCTCCGTGCTTGGTCCAAACATAATAGTTGGACATGAAACCCTTCTCAAGCAGGTGGATGTGAAAGGTTTTCGAGGAAGAGTAATTCTTCATATTCCCACAGTGAACACATGGACAGTACATAAAACCATTCTTCTTGGTTGCCTGAGCCACACCGAGAAAAATACGCAGGCCCGTAATGTACTCTGAAGTGCATCGGTCACCGTATGTCCATTGTCGGTTCATCTGTATGAAGTAATTAAGTATATCAAAAACCATTACAGAACATCATGAATAGAGAAACAACCAATTTAATATAAGTTCATCATCACATTAAAACCAAAGTACAGTAGTGATCAAATGTTACTACAGCAAAAATAAATACATAATATTCATATATAGTTCTCATAAAACAACATACAACTATTTAAAACAATTAAATGCAACAACAAACGCGATCAAAATCACTACTAAGGTGACAATTGATCCAACAGCATAATGATACCAAGTCTCTTTATCAATGTCATAATTTGTAATCTTCCTAATCTTCAAGCTCATTGCATCCGTCTTGATCTTGTGATCATCGACGACATTGGCAACATGCAACTCCAATTTCATCTTCTCTTCTTCAATTCTTTCAATTTCTCTTTCAAATAATTATTTTCTTTTTCAACTAAATTTAACCGCTTGACAAGAGGGTCGGTTGGAATTTCCGATTCACATACCTCCTAGATAAAAATATCTATGTCAAGTTGGTCGGCATAATTGTCATAAATACGTACTAAATAAAACAAATAGTTACTATAAAAGATAATATACCACATCTGAATCATAGACCGGGTGAGAGCCGACGGGGCCGGATACCAAAACCATGGCCTATATAATAACAAACAATAATACAAGTAAGAAAATTACACAAGTAGCTATATAAATCATACAAGTCAGAATTTTTTCTCTAAAAAAGATAATTAAGAACAACATGCTCACCACGGTGGTGCCGGCGCGAGATCGGCACGGGCGATCGACGGGGGTGAGGACGACGAGCACGGAGACGGGACAACGCCCTACACAGGTGCAAACTAAAAAGTTAATTTAAGCTCAAGTTATGCATCTAAATCAAATAAACTCACACACACACTCCTCCACTAAAACCCAGAAACCACAATACTTCTAGAGCATTTTGAAATGAGCTAAACTAGTAGTGAGAGATGATGATGAAGTTGCTAACCTTTGTAGACCACTTGGATAGTTGGTGCATCGCCAAACCTAGACAAATCATGAGGAAAATGGAGCTTGAAGGTCGAGCTTCGAGAGGAGAGAAAGCTTAAGTGAGGCTCGGGCATTTCATCAAACACCTTATGTGCATAGGAGGTCAGAACGCAGTAGCACACACTTCCCACATGCTAGCTGGCCAAAAAATAGAGGAGTGAGCGGGCGGGGACGAGCATATGTATAGCCATTCTTTTAGTCCTGGTTGGTATCTAGAACCGGGACTGAAAACAGATCTTTAGTCCCGGTTCCAGACACGAAGCGGGACTAAAGGGGTTGCGCCTGGAGCCAGACCCTTTAGTCCTGGTTGGTGGCTGGAACCGGGACTAAAGGTCCCGGACAAACCGGGACTTGTGCCCGCTGAGGCCCGATCGTCCTGGCCGCTCAAACCGGGACTGATGCAAGTCGATCGGGACCGTTGCTCTGGTCTGACAAAACCAAAGCCATGTGTTTTTTACTAGTGACTACAAAATACATGACTATAAACTAAATCAATAGTCGAAACGTACTACTAGCTTTGAATAAAACATCAACTAATGTTAAATTATGGCGTGGAGATAGCAAGGAAAAGTAGTCGAACACATGCATCAGATTGGTTCATTTGTCGTGCTCACGGCCATCAAGACACTCAATTATTCAACGAGGGTACGTACATGTCTATTCTCGATATTAATGTGACGCGGGCCACGGAGTAATTGGGCACTCCACCGCCAGAATGCATGTGTGCATGCTTGGTACATCCGTCGGTCATACTACTCATAATTAAATTAAGTAGGTGCATACATCGGTTAGCTTGGTCATAGTGGGAGTAACATAAGTAGTAACATAGATGCCACATAAGCAAAAATGTTGATGTGGCAAATAGTTAATGAGGAAAGAGGCAAATAGAGTAACCTAATATGTTACCATCACATAGCGCCTTTCAATGCAAAATGAGTCTACAAGACAATAAATGAACATGTGTATATTACTATACATAAGACACTTTCCACTATAAGGATAGTAACATAGAGTAATAACGTATGCATGTTACTACTCTAAGTTACTCCCCACTATGACCAACCTTATACAGGTGGCTCGGCGATATCCCGCAAGTGCAAGATTTTCGGGAATGTGTGCATGCTTGGTCCATCCACCTAGTAATACCCAACATCCAACTATCCCCATAATTAATTAATACCCATCACTCGATCCTAACAACTAACAACTGCCTAATGCATTAACACACATCGATATCGAACCCATCCTCGTGGACACGATACTTCACACCATGCTAGCAGTACTACAGTCTATTCCAAATGTGATTCCTCGTTGGTCAGTAGACGCCCTATTTAAGCACATGCATCCCCCTATACATCCTCACCAATACCAGTGCTAGCAAATCTAGCTATCCCACCCTCTCTCCGTGAGCTAGCCCACCACCACAAGGTCCACAACTACAGCTAACTCGGTCGAGATGGCTCGCACTGCAGCTACTAAGCTCGTGCTGGTCGCCCTGGTGGCGGCAATGATCCTCGCAGCCTCCGACGCGGCCATCAGCTGCGGCCAGGTGAGCTCTGCCTTGGCCCCCTGCGTCGCCTATGCGAAGGGCAGCGGGACCAGCCCGTCTGGGGCCTGCTGCAGCGGCGTCAGGAAATTGGCCGGCTTAGCGCGGAGCACCGCCGACAAGCAAGCTACATGCAGGTGCCTCAAGAGTGTTGCCGGAGGGCTCAACCCCAACAAGGCCGCAGGCATTCCCTCCAAGTGCGGCGTCAGCGTCCCCTACACGATCAGCGCATCCGTGGACTGCTCTAAGATCCACTGATCGATTTCTGGCCGCCATCATCGCCGATTATAGTTCCAGCGATTGATGCTGAGTACGTTGAGGTCTCACACACACATATATACATATACATGAATAAATGCTCTGATATGATCTCCATGTGAGAGATAGGAGTACGTACATCGAGCCAGCTTTGCATAGCTGGCCACTGTTGTATCTATTTTGTATCAGCGTTTGATTGTTCGTTCACTCCCTTTGAGCAGACACGGGAGTTTGTTGTACTTTGTACGATGTACGCTTATCATATATGGATTATAAATTAATCTACCTCTATTCGGTTAACATGCGTCCTTATTTGAAAGGACTAAGAGCATCTGTAGTAAAGTCACGATAATGCATATGAAGCCATATGAAGCCATATAATGCATATGAAGCCATATGCATTTGGAGGCTCGCCAGGCGACGCACAAGTTCAGAGTCGCGATATCTGAATCTTCAAAATTTGGTACCCACGGTATCCAGTCCACCAGGGTTCAAGTCCTTATGCTCGCATTTATTCCTCGATTTATTTCAGAATTTCCAGCGATGCGCATTCAGTAGGAGGAGACGTCCCGTCGACGACGAGGTGCCTGCGGTAACTTCGTAAGTTTTAAGATGATATGTCGGCTCAGTGTTTCGAAGGTGCTCATAAGGATATGGTATGCGTTCATAAGGATGAGCGTATGCGTGTGTATATGAGCGCTTGCGTCTATACCGTGTTCAAAAATTTGGTACCCACTCATCAATGCGACATCTTTTTTGAAGCAGGTCGATGATGGCTTAGGCCGCAAATAATAATAATAATTCTTACTTTGGTGATGGATCGAGGCGTACCAGGTGCCTTCCATGGGCGGGGAAGGATTCACGGTTTCCACCTTTGACGATGACTTGAAGACCCCTAGCCTTCCAGCGCAGGACGGAGTCAACGTGTGGATGATGGTAGTGGGATCGGCCACATTGGGCACTGGAATCTTGGGTTGCAAGCAGTCGGCATCCCCCAGATCTAACGACAATTCCAAACGCACGACTACAAATCATCAGCCCGCGTCCCTTTGAGGGTAAACCAACACAAACCATGGACCAACGCGCGGGAGTAAACGGACAAATGTCCGATTTGAGTCCGCTTTCGACTCATTTCCGGCCCAAACTTGAGACGCGTTGGCGGTTAAACGGACACGCGCGGACGATCGCGACTTCTAATGCACCTAGTACTTTTTCCCCTGTTATTTAATGGGGCAAGTACTACTGGTTGGGTGACGGTGCCTCTGCCATTCAACTCAGATCTACTCGTTTGTTATTTGCGGCAGTAATATTGTTTATGAATCTAAGATGAACATACTTTGCCCTTGTCCACCCCTGGCCCGCTCATCGGCGACACACCTGTCCCTTGTTCTATCCCCCTCGCCCGAAACTCGGGCCGCACACCCCGTCCCTCTCCCTTCTCGTCCCTAGCCACCTCAGCCGCGCTCGTGTAGCTGCCGAGCATGACCGCGTGCTCTCCACAACACTAGTTGTCCAACCCTTCGCCCCCGCCTCAATCGCAACCGGCAGCGGAATTTGGAGCGGATCTAGCCGGATTTGTCTGCGGCAGGCCACTGAAGGCCACAGAGCGCCATGGACTGGCCGGGTACCGGTCCGGTCAAACAACGCGCGCCCCCAGGCCGCATGCAAGTACTGACTCCGTCTCTAGCCTCTCGGATCTACCCCGTCGCTAATTCGGCAAGTACACTAACGGTCGTCGTCCGGACTCGGTGCTGGCCCAAATGCTCGTCGGCGCACCGAAGCCGCTCATAAAGTGCGACGACTATCCAGTGAAGGTCATGTGCCGCGTGTCTACAACGCCGGAACACCCCGGATGAGTGTCTGTCAAGTGCAAAAATGATGGGGTACGTGCTAGTTCGCTTCGGCTGCGATTCCGGATTTGGTTTGTTTGCTTACAATCAAATATTTATTGTGTAGAATGGATGCAACTTTTGATTTGAGGAAGAAGAATACATCGATGTACTGTTAGCATGCAATTTAATGCTCGTCGGTGCACAGACACCACTTATAGGATGTGACCGCGTCTGGTCGCCCGGCCAACGCAAACCACAACCGGGCAGACACGGCCCCATCCCCACCCCCGAACGGACAAAATCCAGACAAAACAGACGTCCATTTGGGATCGTGCGTTGGAGTTGACCTAAAGGAATTAGCGATGTTGGAAGTTCTCGGCCTAGCCACCTGGAACGCGCCTGATCTGGGAGAAGACTAATAGAAACATCGGGGGCGTGGGGTTTTTAATGGGCTGGGCAAAAAAGTATGGGATCGTGATACACCATCTTATTTCTTCTCGAATTATGGCTCAACAAAATTTTTATTTTCCAAATTTATTTTTATCATCCATGTTTGTGTAGCATCCTTAAATATCTTAAAGAACTTACTACATGCTGCATGACGTAGAATGTAGACATAGTAGAGGGCGTCTATATAATAAC
>NC_057801.1:44615551-44621343 GCF_018294505.1 Triticum aestivum | reverse complement strand
CAAAGTATATAGGATCCACACTTGATAAAATCAACAGTAAATGTTTTCATTGGTTTGATTGATCACAAACCTGTTTCTACTAGCTCCACAAAGACAAAGAAACTCAGGCCTACAATCCAATGGAAACTGTTAAAAAAATGCTTTCTAACAGATTAGGAAAACATGAAAGCTAAAAAATACTGATCAATAGTTTTTCAACACTACCAGATACTGAAATTTTTCTGTGGGCCAAAAACCGACAGGAAAATTAGGAAAACCGTCAGGAATAATATTTCCTAATGGTTGACCGACAGGAATATATATCCGTCAGCCATAGCTTGACAGGGATAAGATGAAATGCCTGTCGGGTGGCCGACAGGAAATTGTAACATCCCTGTCGGTTCAAAACCCTCAGGAAAATAGAATTTGGTGCACAAAAAAAATATAAATATATTTCACATGATAGACCATTTCACCATACAAAGCAGTTCAATAGATTACATTAATCACAGTTTAAATAGAGCACATGTATCTACTTTGTATACAAATCTGTCTATAATTAGCATACAACAGCTAAAGGTCACCGATACAGAAGTGCACAACTAATAACACGCAGGTTCTTCAATTACATCTGGAGAAACATGACCTCATTTGTCACTCAGTCACAGCTTGGATTGCAAGCTTCCCTTTCAGATTTTCCTCCACCAAACAGACTCATTGATCTATTACAAAAAGAATAGACTCGTTGAAGTAAAGATTGCAAGAACTACATCATATTATCATAATCAATGTGATAGAGTAAGAAACTACTCGACGTCTCAGTTTCTCAAATTAACTTGGCCAAACCTTGGCTCCATTTCTCAAAAGTTATCACATAATAACTGAGTGGAACTATAAGACACATAACTGTATAAAAAATGCATAAGTAAGCTTGTTTTGAGAGAATAGTAATACCTAGCCTCGGAAGGATGTGCCTACTAAATATAACAGTTTTACAATGAAAGAACACAAATACAAATTCATTATTTTTCAACATGAACATGTGGATAAGCAATCAACAAAGAACAGGTTGAATCAGAACTCAGACTAATTAGGAAACCACTCAAGAATAATAGGGAGTTAAGTCTCTGCATTTCAGTCTTCCAAAGTCATTTATATGGAAATGTGCTTGCACTTTAGACTAGTGTGTGCTGCTAACAATTTTAAGTAGCATCTAGATAATTAGTGAGAGCACTAGGGCAGTCTCATCATTGATACCATATACTGGAACATATAATAAGAAAATAGTAAGTTCCAAGAAGCAAGTAGTAAAAGATTAACCAAACCCATATGACATACAGTATGGCCCATGATAGGAGCCCCTCAACATATGTTTGTCTTTTTAATTGTTATTAACAGAACATACATTTCTTGTCCATAGCTATTGCTAAAAGGCTTTTCCAAGTATAGTTTCATTGTCAATGCTCAATTAGGTGCGTACAAGTTCGAGTTCAGAAACTTGGAAATGTGAATACGTACAGAAGCCGAAATGTATGAAGTATCAATCTGTAACATAATCATTCAAGCTTCGAACCACATATGGAACATCATTGCAGAAACCTGGATCATATATTTTAATACGTACCTGAAACAGATAGGCTTTGACCATGTCTTATTTCTCCATCGATGTGCTTCTCTATAGATGAAAACCTCTGTACAAAACAGTACCCAGATTTAAGAAGCATTGATGCTACTTTCTGCAGAAAAAAAGAAAGGAGCAGCCTTTATTATCATTGCTTCTATTTGGAATATTGGGACGAGTTAAGAGAATCAATAAAAAAGCTTTTGCAGCTTAGTACATTAAGTATAAAACTAGGGGGCAAGGCCATGAGCTGGGAGCTAATATTCGTCGGAGGCAATGGACAGCCCCAAGCCAAGCGCTCGCGGGATGGCTGAATCATGGACCAACATCACAACTACTAAAGCAAGGCGAGTGATAACCTCAGCTTCTTGTTGCCAACTTCCCAGATGATGTTCCTTCTATTTGCAATGCAAGTGCTCAGTGCTCCCGAAATGCTGGAGTATGAAATCAGAAGGTAAGGACAGACAATTCATAGATGGAATTATTAGGTGCTGGATAGTAAGACAGTAAAATCCCGAGGAAATACAAAGAAAATTAACACTTATACTGAAACAGCATTACATTCAACATCAGACCACTTGCTGAGTTTTGTGTTCCTTGTTTCCATTCAAACATTTCAAAATAAATCAGTTTGTAAATGGCTACTCAACATCATTAACTGTCTTTATGTGTGATGGCTGGCTAGCATACAGGCTAAAAGAGGAGCAACCAAATAGCAGAGGAGCCATGGTGGTGGTAGGTGGCGGAGGCAGAGTGGCCAAGAGGAGCAACACGTACAGATCAGAGGGAGCCAGTTGAGGTGCTCGGGTGACCTCGAAGCGCAGTGCGCGGGGAGGGACGGCCGTCGGCGGCCGGCGGCCGGCGGTCGGCGAGGGATTTAGGGGCGCAGGAAGTAGGGTGGATTTGGGAGGGATTTGGCGGCTAGGGTTTATTTCAGCAGGAGCGTCGCGGAAAGGATGCTTCGAGGCGGGCCTAAGTATTTTGCGATGCGCGGTAGTGATTTTGGCGGGTGGGCCGGGCCAACGTTTTTATTTCTCTGTGGGCTGAGGAACGACAGGGATAACAAATTTTACTGTGGGCTAGTGCGGGACCGACAGGAAAATTATCCAACTCACAGGAAAATTTCAGTTTCTGGTAGTGCAAGTAGGCTTTTTGCCAATGATGTGTTGTGAGTTAATACCAAGAAACAGTAAATACGTGGGAGTGAACACATGCATTATGTAGCATACTAACATTTTGTAAACCTGAAGTGAAATGTAATGACCATAAAATAAACCTTCAAGAAAAACAACATGACACACAATATTTATTTTCATTCTTGAGATTGCAATGCTGTGTTAGGATGACAGACAGCGGACGACCCAGCTCAATGATCCTTTTGCGGCGCCAATCCTATATAGTTCTTTGGCGTGGTCCTTTCTTAAACCCGGAGCTGCACTGCCACTGGCTTGGTGGCTAATTGCTTGGTTTGGATCTTCATGTGGCATCTGGCAGCCTCTGTGGTGTGAGCCTTGCCTATGGTTGCTTGCAGTGAACTCGGAGTCGCTTGCTCACGGAGAAGTGATGACGATCGCGCCACGTGCAACATCAACATGTTTGCGTTGATGTGTGTTTAGAACTATCTTTTTTTCTGTGCCAGATAGGCAGGTTGTGATGATTTTCGCTCAATTTTTCACTAATTAACCGTGGCACTCTCTTCTCCTTAGTTAGTGAAAATGGCAAGTATTTTGCCTCGTTTTAAAATAAAATTCTGCGTTACAGGCATTTTCTGAAATACAATATTACAAAATTCACCTCCTATGTTGTTAGAAGAAAAACCTCATTAGCAATTAAATGATTATCTTGCAAACCAGAAATGCTAAGCTTATATAGACAACTATATTAAGATGTCAGGCAAAAAAGAATTCGAATAAGATCGCAAGGCTGAATTTCGCTTCAAGGTTTCACTGTGTGTGGCGTATTTGATGTACCGGAACAGAAACAATAAGACCAATACCAATATGCGTACTGAGCCAATGATAAAAAAACATGATGAATATGTGCTCTCATCCATATATTCTAAACCAAAACGCAAAGCAACAATTCCTGTGTTTGTATACGTGATCAAATTTCCTTTTCCTGGCATCTCGTAGGAATCTTGTAGGAATCGGTTCATTGGTGGCCAGAAGTTGCTAATCTTGTAGGAATCGATGATCAAATTTCATTTTCCTCTTTTTTCATTTCTAGAGATACGAAGCAAGACCATTGCCGTCGCCGGAGGAATCCGCTGGGCTAAGCCGGGGCGCGGCGGACGGCAACGGCGGGGCTCTTCTCCGCGTCCAGCGACGGGATCTCGAGGTGGGGAGGGGCTCGCCCCCTTGTGCGGCGCGGCACGGCGCGATGGCTACGGCCTCGTCGTGCTCTTCTTGCGGTTGGTCGGCTCCCAGGCAGCGCCTCTGGCGGGTGGCGGCCTCGGTTGCGCTGTCAGCGGGGTGTGGGATACAGTCCGGCGGCTCCTACCTGGCGTGTTGGGGCGGGGCAACGGCCCGCCACTCCTGCCTCAGGCTTCTTCTCCGCGCGGGCCGGCTGCTCATCGATCTAGGTGGCTGCTGTGGCGCTGCGTCAAGGGGTCGCCAGATCTGGTCGATTTCGGTAGGCTCTGGCTCGTCTGGCTCACCGATGTTTTCTGCCCGGCGGCGAGTGTTTCGTGGTGGCTCCCCGGTGCTGCTGACGCGGTGGCACTGCTAGAGGTGAGCGGGTCACTGGAGTTGCGGTACGTGGGGGTGCCGGTGGTGTTGGGTTTCTTGGGTGAAAGCTTGCCGAGATCTCGCCGGCCGGCGGTGTCGGCGCGTGTGGGCGTCGGTTTACCTTCCTGGAGGCGCCGTCGAGGAGACCCGCATCCCCCTTCACCCTCGGACCTTGCTGCTCGAGTGAAAGCCTAAGGCCTGGTTGGGCCGGGGGACGGCGCCGACATCATCGCTTCCCTCTTTGGGGCATCGCCTTGAAGAGCTTCGGATCACGTTTGCATGCTCCATGGGCTGGATGCTCGCGGCATTGCGGTCGGCAGGTGCCCGTACGGCAATGCGGATGTTTGCGCGCCTTCCTATATGTGGCAATGATGGCGGTTTTGGGTGGAGTCAGGTTTGCTGATGGTTCTTGGTAGTCGGTCTCTTCCGGCGTGTTCAAGGAGTTGTGTGCCACGCTTTGTCTTCCTAAAGTCGAAGCTGCTGAGGTGGGTCCTTGCGATGATGATGATATGAGACAGATGGTCTGCTCTGACGCTGGCTTGGCGCAAGCCAAACGCTTTTCTCCTGCAATGCTCGTCGACAGAGTCGGAGCTGCCTGGTCGCCGGCGCGTGTGCCTGACTGTTTGGCATCGGCCGGTGCAAGCTGCGACGCTTGTTTGCGGTGAGGGCTTTTTCGGTGGTCGTCGATGAGGCATGTTGTAACGGGTTTTGCCTGGTTTTCCGTTAATTAACCGGGCAACTATCTTCTTTATTAATGAGATGAGACAAATCTTTTGCCTCCGTTTCAAAAAATATATATTTTCCCTAGGACAACATGACAAACCAATGGGAGGATGACTTTTTTTTTCTCGAGGGAAAATAGGACAGGAGAAGGAGAGGCAACCAGTCATGCGTGGTATATGAGTGCATCTCATGCTTCATCCGATGACTACATATAAATTATATATTAACTTCCTAACGTAAATTGTGGAGTTAAAATGACATGGTTTGTATTCATATAGTTGAGTCTTTTTTCCACTCCAAAAGCACATAAATCATGGGGTTAAGATAAATCAATTACACAGATAAATGATAAATGTTTTAGAGGATGTGGATTAGCATGGGAGCTCCATGGAAGTCTCTAATTAGTAACAGATAGACAGACAGACAGACAGATAGATAGATAGATAGATAGATAGATAGACGTGTCATTTTGTGTTTTTGAATTGCTAGAATCATGGGATCTTCTTTGGAAATAAAGCATTGAATGTGATGTACAAATAAGAAAACATAACCTACAACAACAAGTTATTTTCATGTCATTGATCTAGAGATATATTCACTACCTGCAGTGCAACTATTAATTCCACAAATTTTCCTTTTTGTTCCCTGAAATTTTATTGAACATGTGTGACACTTCACATATATATGTTGATTCTATGTTTCAATGATTTGTGTACTTCAGTAAATTTTTGTAAGAGAATTTC